>NC_079194.1:19246437-19383937 GCF_029499605.1 Hyla sarda | reverse complement strand
TATATGTGACCTCACTATATATAATCTACATATACTGCAGCAGCGCATCCATATATGTGACCTCACTATATAAAATCTACATATACTGCAGCAGTGTATCCATATATGTGACCTCACTATGTATAATCTACATATACTGCAGCAGCGCATCCATATATGTGACCTCACTATATATAATCTACATATACTGCAGCAGTGTATCCATATATGTGACCTCACTATGTATAATCTACATATACTGCAGCAGTGCATCCATATATGTGACCTCACTATATATAATCTACATATAATGCAGCAGTGCATCCATATATGTGACCTCACTATATATAATCTACATATACTGCAGCAGCACATCCATATATGTGACCTAACTATATATAATCTACATATACTGCAGCAGTGTATCCATATATGTGACCTCACTATATATAATCTACATATACTGCAGCAGTGTATCCATATATGTGACCTCACTATGTAAAATCTACATATACTGCAGCAGTGTATCCATATATGTGACCTCACTATATATAATCTACATATACTGCAGCAGTGTATCCATATATGTGACCTCACTATATATAATCTACGTATACTGCAGCAGTGTATCCATATATGTGACCTCACTATATATAATCTACATATACTGCAGCAGTGTATCCATATATGTGACCTCACTATATATAATCTACATATACTGCAGCAGTGTATCCATATATGTGACCTCACTATATATAATCTACATATACTGCAGCAGTGTATCCATATATGTGACCTCACTATATAAAATCTACATATACTGCAGCATTGTATCCATATATGTGACCTCACTATATATAATCTACATATACTGCAGCAGCGCATCCATATATGTGACCTCACTATATATAATCTACATATACTGCAGCAGCGCATCCATATATGTGACCTCACTATATATAATCTACATATACTGCAGCAGCGCATCCATATATGTGACCTCACTATATATAATCTACATATACTGCAGCAGCGTATCCATATATGTGACCTCACTATGTATAATCTACATATACTGCAGCAGCGCATCCATATATGTGACCTCACTATATATAATCTACATATACTGCAGCAGCGCATCCATATATGTGACCTCACTATATAAAATCTACATATACTGCAGCAGCGCATCCATATATGTGACCTCACTATATAAAATCTACATATACTGCAGCAGAGTATCCATATATGTCACCTCACTATGTATAATCTACATATACTGCAGCAGCGCATCCATATATGTGACCTCACTATATAAAATCTACATATACTGCAGCAGTGTATCCATATATGTGACCTCACTATATAAAATCTACATATACTGCAGCAGCGTATCCATATATGTGACCTCACTATGTATAATCTACATATACTGCAGCAGCGCTTTCATATGTGACCTCACTATATAAAATCTACATATACTGCAGCAGTGTATCCATATATGTAACCTCACTATATAAAATCTACATATACTGCAGCAGCGTATCCATATATGTGACCTCACTATGTATAATCTACATATACTGCAGCAGCGCATTCATATGTGACCTCACAATATAAAATCTACATATACTGCAGCAGTGTATCCATATATGTGACCTCACTATATATAATCTACATATACTGCAGCAGTGTATCCATATATGTAACCTCACTATATAAAATCTACATATACTGCAGCAGTGTATCCATATATGTGACCTCACTATATAAAATCTACATATACTGCAGCAGTGTATCCATATATGTGACCTCACTATGTATAATCTACATATACTGCAGCAGTGTATCCATATATGTGACCTCACTATGTATAATCTACATATACTGCAGCAGTGTATCCATATATGTGACCTCACTATATAAAATCTATGTATACTGCAGCAGTGTATCCATATATGTGACCTCACTATATATAATCTACATATACTGCAGCAGCGTATCCATATATGTGACCTCACTATATATAATCTACATATACTGCAGCAGCGTATCCATATATGTCACCTCACTATGTATAATCTACATATACTGCAGCAGCGCATCCATATATGTGACCTCACTATATAAAATCTACATATACTGCAGCAGTGTATCCATATATGTGACCTCACTATATAAAATCTACATATACTGCAGCAGCGTATCCATATATGTGACCTCACTATGTATAATCTACATATACTGCAGCAGCGCTTTCATATGTGACCTCACTATATAAAATCTACATATACTGCAGCAATGTATCCATATATGTGACCTCACTATATAAAATCTACATATACTGCAGCAGCGTATCCATATATGTGACCTCACTATGTATAATCTACATATACTGCAGCAGCGCATTCATATGTGACCTCACTATATAAAATCTACATATACTGCAGCAGTGTATCCATATATGTAACCTCACTATATATAATCTACATATACTGCAGCAGCGCATCCATATATGTGACCTAACTATATATAATCTACATATACTGCAGCAGTGTATCCATATATGTAACCTCACTATATAAAATCTACATATACTGCAGCAGTGTATCCATATATGTGACCTCACTATATAAAATCTACATATACTGCAGCAGTGTATCCATATATGTGACCTCACTATGTATAATCTACATATACTGCAGCAGTGTATCCATATATGTGACCTCACTATATATAATCTACATATACTGCAGCAGCGTATCCATATATGTGACCTCACTATATATAATCTACATATACTGCAGCAGTGTATCCATATATGTGACCTCACTATATATAATCTACATATACTGCAGCAGTGTATCCATATATGTGACCTCACTATATATAATCTATATATACTGCAGCAGTGTATCCATATATGTGACCTCACTATATAAAATCTACATATACTGCAGCAGTGTATCCATATATGTGACCTCACTATATATAATCTATATATACTGCAGCAGCGTATCCATATATGTGACCTCACTATATATAATCTACATATACTGCAGCAGTGTATCCATATATGTGACCTCACTATATATAATCTACATATACTGCAGCAGCGTATCCATATATGTGACCTCACTATATAAAATCTACATATACTGCAGCAGTGTATCCATATATGTGACCTCACTATGTATAATCTACCTATACTGCAGCAGTGTATCCATATATGTGACCTCACTATGTATAATCTACATATACTGCAGCAGTGTATCCATATATGTGACCTCACTATGTATAATCTACATATACTGCAGCAGTGTATCCATATATGTGACCTCACTATATATAATCTACATATACTGCAGCAGCGTATCCATATATGTGACCTCACTATATATAATCTACATATACTGCAGCAGTGCATCCATATATGTGACCTCACTATATATAATCTACATATACTGCAGCAGTGTATCCATATATGTGACCTCACTATATATAATCTACATATACTGCAGCAGCGCATCCATATATGTGACCTCACTATATATAATCTACATATACTGCAGCAGTGTATCCATATATGTGACCTCACTATGTATAATCTACATATACTGCAGCAGTGTATCCATATATGTGACCTCACTATATAAAATCTATGTATACTGCAGCAGTGTATCCATATATGTGACCTCACTATATAAAATCTACATATACTGCAGCAGCGTATCCATATATGTGACCTCACTATATATAATCTACATATACTGCAGCAGCGCATCCATATATGTGACCTCACTATATATAATCTACATATACTGCAGCAGTGTATCCATATATGTGACCTCACTATATATAATCTACATATACTGCAGCAGCGCATCCATATATGTGACCTCACTATATATAATCTACATATACTGCAGCAGTGTATCCATATATGTGACCTCACTATGTATAATCTACATATACTGCAGCAGTGTATCCATATATGTGACCACACTATATAAAATCTATGTATACTGCAGCAGTGCATCCATATATGTGACCTCACTATATAAAATCTACATATACTGCAGCAGTGTATCCATATATGTGACCTCACTATATAAAATCTACATATACTGCAGCAGTGTATCCATATATGTGACCTCACTATATAAAATCTACATATACTGCAGCAGCGTATCCATATATGTCACCTCACTATGTATAATCTACATATACTGCAGCAGTGTATCCATATATGTGACCTCACTATATAAAATCTACATATACTGCAGCAGTGTATCCATATATGTGACCTCACTATGTATAATCTACATATACTGCAGCAGTGTATCCATATATGTGACCTCACTATATATAATCTACATATACTGCAGCAGCGTATCCATATATGTGACCTCACTATATATAATCTACATATACTGCAGCAGTGTATCCATATATGTGACCTCTCTATATATAATCTACATATACTGCAGCAGCACATCCATATATGTGACCTCACTATATAAAATCTACATATACTGCAGCAGCGTATCCATATATGTGACCTCACTATATATAATCTACATATACTGCAGCAGCGTATCCATATATGTGACCTCACTATGTATAATCTACATATACTGCAGCAGCGCATCCATATATGTAACCTCACTATATAAAATCTACATATACTGCAGCAGCGTATCCATATATGTGACCTCACTATATATAATCTACATATACTGCAGCAGCGTATCCATATATGTGACCTCACTATGTATAATCTACATATACTGCAGCAGCGTATCCATATATGTGACCTCACTATATAAAATCTACATATACTGCAGCAATGTATCCATATGTGACCTCACTATATATAATCTACATATACTGCAGCAGCACATCCATATATGTGACCTCACTATATAAAATCTACATATACTGCAGCAGTGTATCCATATATGTGACCTCACTATATAAAATCTACATATACTGCAGCAGCGTATCCATATATGTGACCTCACTATGTATAATCTACATATACTGCAGCAGCGCATCCATATATGTGACCTCACTATATATAATCTACATATACTGCAGCAGTGTATCCATATATGTGACCTCACTATATATAATCTACATATACTGCAGCAGCGTATCCATATATGTGACCTCACTATATAAAATCTACATATACTGCAGCAGTGTATCCATATATGTGACCTCACTATGTATAATCTACCTATACTGCAGCAGTGTATCCATATATGTGACCTCACTATGTATAATCTACATATACTGCAGCAGTGTATCCATATATGTGACCTCACTATATATAATCTACATATACTGCAGCAGCGTATCCATATATGTGACCTCACTATATATAATCTACATATACTGCAGCAGTGCATCCATATATGTGACCTCACTATATATAATCTACATATACTGCAGCAGTGTATCCATATATGTGACCTCACTATATATAATCTACATATACTGCAGCAGCGCATCCATATATGTGACCTCACTATATATAATCTACATATACTGCAGCAGTGTATCCATATATGTGACCTCACTATATATAATCTACATATACTGCAGCAGCGTATCCATATATGTGACCTCACTATGTATAATCTACATATACTGCAGCAGTGTATCCATATATGTGACCTCACTATGTATAATCTACATATACTGCAGCAGCGTATCCATATATGTGACCTCACTATGTATAATCTACATATACTGCAGCAGTGTATCCATATATGTGACCTCACTATGTATAATCTACATATACTGCAGCAGTGTATCCATATATGTGACCTCACTATGTATAATCTACATATACTGCAGCAGCGTATCCATATATGTGACCTAACTATGTATAATCTACATATACTGCAGCAGTGTATCCATATATGTGACCTCACTATGTATAATCTACATATACTGCAGCAGCGTATCCATTAGGGATGTAAGAAAAAATCGATTCTCGCGATAATCGCGATTTTTCATTTGCCGATACAGAATCGATTCAAAATATTTTTGAATCGATTCTTTTAGGGATGTGGAATTTTTAATAAAACGCACTTTTCTTACCTGCCAACGAGCCCGCGGAGCTCCGGTACAGGTGTTCGGTCCCCGGGCTGTATTCTTCTTACTTCCTGTTAGTCCGGCACGTCACATGGAGCTTCAGCCTATCACCAGCCGCAGCGATGTCCCGCCTCCGCTGGTGATAGGCTGAAGCTCCATGTGACGTGCCGGACTAACAGGAAGTAAGAAGAATACAGCCCGGGGACCGAACACCTGTACCGGAGTGTACCGGAGCTCCGGGGGCTCGTTGGAAGGTAAGATAAAGTGTGTTTTATTTTATTTTGCAGCACCGGAGTACTAGATCGCCGCTGTCAAAGCTGACAGCGGCGTCTATTGGGATCTATGAATGCTCCCAGGTGGGCGATATATCGCGATGTATCGTCACCTAGACGGTATCGCGATATATCGCGATATATCGAATCGCCACACTGGTATCGCGATTCGAATCGAATCGCCAAATTCTTGGCGATTCACACCCCTAGTATCCATATATGTGACCTAACTATGTATAATCTACATATACTGCAGCAGTGTATCCATATATGTGACCTCACTATATAAAATCTATGTATACTGCAGCAGTGTATCCATATATGTGACCTCACTATATAAAATCTACATATACTGCAGCAGTGTATCCATATATGTGACCTCACTATATATAATCTACATATACTGCAGCAGTGTATCCATATATGTGACCTCACTATATATAATCTACATATACTGCAGCAGCGTATCCATATATGTGACCTCACTATATAAAATCTACATATACTGCAGCAGCGTATCCATATATGTGACCTCACTATATAAAATCTACATATACTGCAGCAGTGTATCCATATATGTGACCTCACTATGTATAATCTACATATACTGCAGCAGTGTATCCATATATGTGACCTCACTATATATAATCTACATATACTGCAGCAGCGTATCCATATATGTGACCTCACTATATATAATCTACATATACTGCAGCAGTGTATCCATATATGTGACCTCACTATATATAATCTACATATACTGCAGCAGCACATCCATATATGTGACCTCACTATATAAAATGTACATATACTGCAGCAGCGTATCCATATATGTGACCTCACTATATATAATCTACATATACTGCAGCAGCGTATCCATATATGTGACCTCACTATGTATAATCTACATATACTGCAGCAGCGCATCCATATATGTGACCTCACTATATAAAATCTACATATACTGCAGCAGTGTATCCATATATGTGACCTCACTATATAAAATCTACATATACTGCAGCAGCGTATCCATATATGTGACCTCACTATATATAATCTACATATACTGCAGCAGCGTATCCATATATGTGACCTCACTATGTATAATCTACATATACTGCAGCAGCGTATCCATATATGTGACCTCACTATATATAATCTACATATACTGCAGCAGCACATCCATATATGTGACCTCACTATATAAAATCTACATATACTGCAGCAGCGTATCCATATATGTGACCTCACTGTATAATCTACATATACTGCAGCAGTGTATCCATATATGTGACCTCACTATATATAATCTACATATACTGCAGCAGTGTATCCATATATGTGACCTCACTATGTATAATCTACATATACTGCAGCGGTGCATCAATCTAGGAACAAAAGCAGCTCTGCAAATACCAGTTTGTGTGATCCAGACCTACTGTATGTGACGCCATGTTACAGGCTACGTACAAGCCCCGTGTATAGTCGCAGCCTACAGTCACTCTTCCATCGCTCCTCCTTTGGTTTTGAAGCAAGAGACAGACTAAAGGAAGTGACTGCAGCATCAGACTTCACGGAGCTTAAACATGGAGTCACATAGATGTGCATTGCATCTGTACAAAACGAACATACATGGTTTAATTATTTTTTTATTTTAATTTATTTATTTTTTTTAAAACAAAAAACAATCACGAGTGTTGCTTTATTAATTTTAGATGAGTTTGAGTAATAAAATGGTTGTAAGAGAGGACACAGAAGTTAAAAGGGGTACTCCACCCCTAGACATCTTATCCCCTTATCCAAAGGTTCGGGGATAATTTGTTTGATCGCGGGGGTCCTGCTGCTGGGGCCCCCAGTGATCTCTCCTGCAGCACCCTCAGTCATCTTGTGCATGGAGCTTCACTTCGTGCCTGATGACGGGCGATACGGGGGCCGAAGGATGGTGACGTCACGGCCCCGCCCTCTCATGATGTCACACCTCGCCCCCTCAATGCAAGTCTATGGGAGGGGACGTGACGGCTGCCACACCCCCTCCCACAGACTTACAATAAGGGGGCGAGGCGTGACATCACAAGGGGGGAGGCCGTGACGTCACGATCCTTCGGCCCCCGTATCGCCGTCATCAGGCACGAAGTGAAGCTCCATGCACAAGAGTACAGAGGGTGCTGCAGGAGAGATCACTGGGGGGCCCCAGCAGCAGGACCCCCACGATCAGACATCTTATCCCCTTTAAAAGGTGTTTTCAGGGACTGTTATATGGACAGCCTTTCCTCAAGATAGACTCCCAATATTTAAAGGAAAACTGTCAGATATTTTCTCCCGCACTATCCATAGTACTGGTGGATAGTGCAGGAGACACTGATTAAAACGAGCCCTACCTCACCCGGATCCGCCCAGCCGTTCGCCCGCAATTGTATTTTTATTCTATGTGTTTATCTTGCTGTAACTGGCACGGGCGGTGCTTCTGCAGGTTAACTGGCACTGAAATCAGCGCCGCTTATAAATGTTCATCCCCCCTCCCTCCAGTTAGGAGCGGCGAAGAGAGGGAGAGCTGGAGGGAGGGGGTATGAATATTTATAAGCGGCGCTGTCGTCAGTGCCAGTTAGCTGCAGAAGCCCCGCCCGTGCCAGTTACAGCAAGATAAACACACAGAATAAAACTACAATTGCGGGCGAACGGCCGGGCGGATCCGGGTGAGGTAGGGCTCGTTTTAGTCAGCGTCTCCAGCACTATCCACCAGTACTATGGATAGTGCGGGAGAAAATATCGGACAGTTTTGCTTTAAGCAGTGTGGTCTGACTCCCTGCACCCGAATGAAGGGGTCTCAGGACTGGCAAATCAGCTCGAATACTGATGGCCCGCCCTAAGATTAGGTAATCTTAAAATCCTGAAAAAAAAAAAAAATAAATAAACTCCTTTAAAAGCGAAATATTCAGGAAGTCAAAGTTTTATGTAGATTGTATCTGTGGAATGTTAAAGTTTATAACTTAGGATTTTCCAAACCAGGGTGCCTCCAGTTGTTAAAAAAAACTACAACTCCCAGTATGCCCAGACAGCTGAAGGCTGTGAACACGCACTAAACAATTGAATGGTGGCTTTTCAGAAAGAAACTGTCCCACTACTCCTTTAAGAAAATTTTAATAAATATAATAAATAAAAAAAATAATAAAAAAAAAATTTATCCACCTACAGGGTGTTACACATTGTGAAAATCAATCAACTGGAGGCAACAAACAAAGAGTTAACAACTAGAGATGAGGGAACTTACAGTAAATTCGATTAGTCACGAACTTCTCGGCTCGGCAGTTGATGACTTATCCTGCATAAATGAGTTCAGCTTTCAGGTGCTCCGGTGGGCTGGAAAAGGTGGATAGAGTCATAGGAAAGAGTCTCCTAGGACTGTATCCATCTTTTCCAGCCCACGGGAGCACCAGAAAGCTGAACTCATTTATGAAGAATAAGTCATCAACTGCCGAGCCGAGAAGTTCGTGACGAATCGAATTTACTGTAAGTTCGCTCATCTCTATTAACAACGTATATGATCTTATGATGACTGTGTGCAGAATTACACAATCAAACTTGCCAACTAGGAGTCTTTTGAAGACACTAGAACAGTGTTTCCCAACCAGAGTGTCTCCAGCTGTTTCAAAACTACAACTCTCAGCATGCCCGGACAGCCGTTGGCTGTCCGGGCATGCTGGAGGTTGTAGTTTTGCAACAGCTGTGTTGTGAAACACTGCTTTATTGCACACCCTCAAAAGTAGCAGGAGCATGGAAGACATTATAGAGAATGCTGGTAGTTGTAGTTTTGCAACAGCTGGAGGCACCCTGTTTGGGAAACACTGTACTAGAATAACCCTGTCCCTACTTTGCTCCTATCAGTCCAAGGCGATCTGGTCTATCATTTTCCTTTCTAATATTGTGTAACAGTGTTCTCCAAACCTCTGGCTGCTCGACTCTTGCCAAACTACAACTCCCAGCATGTCTGGACAGCCAATGGTTGCGCAGAAATGCTGAGAGATCTAGTACAGCCCCAGGTTGGAGAAAACCAATGTAGCATAAGAAGTATTCACTGTGTGTGTCACAATGTAAAGGTAGTTGGTAGAACGGAATCTTATGCAAAAACCTGACTAAACCTGAGCGACGAGATGAGGACCGCATTACCTTGACGTATTTTGCATACATCTGCTCATCCAAGGGAAAACTCTGGACTGTTCGCTCATCTCTTGCATGGAACGTTCCCAATTTTACCCACTTGTTGGTAGGATATCTAAAAAAAAATAAATAAATAAAAGACCGAAACAAAACATTTACGAAAAATGGTATTAAAATGTAAAAATTCCCACCCGATCCTGGCCTCTGGCTCCTCTCCCCACCCACATTTTTACAGTCTTAAGAAATGAAACAGGAACTAAAACTAACACCCTGTATGGTTATTTTATAACTTCCTATTAGAAATAAGAGGGTTCTACAGAAGCTGTAGGGACCAGATATCCCTTTACATATCTTCATAGTAACACTTTAATAAAGCCAGGTAATGCATAGAACACGGAATAGCACAAATGCATAATAAACACATAAAGAGCGCTGTACCGGTCACTTATGGAGACAAGGAAGTCCCTTGGAGTGGAGGAGAAGAGCTCATAGTTCGCAATGTCAAGCTGCTTAACCTGGATCGGCTCACAGAGTTCAATAACAAACCTGGAAAATATATTACGGTAAATAATATTATAATATAACAATATATTCTATTTACATCATTATACACATATACACATACACATTACACATTACACATTACACACACTGCTCAAAAACAATAAAGGGAACACAAACAACACAATGTAACTCCAAGTCACTGACCTTTCTGTGAAGTCCCACTGTCCACTCAGGAAGAACACTGATTGACAATCAATTTCACATGGGACAGACAACAGGTGGAAATTATAGGCATTTAGCAAGACACCCCCAATAAAGGAGTGGTTCTGCAGGTGGTGACCACAGACCACTTCTCATTTCCTATTGTTCCTGGCTGATGTTTTGGTCACTTTCGAATGCTGGCGGTGCTTTCACTCTAGTGGTAGCATGAGATGGAGTCTACAACCCACACAAGTGGCTCAGGTAGTGCAGCTCATCCAGGATGGCACATCAATGAGAGCTTTGGCAAGAAGGTTTGCTGTGTCTGTCAGCGTAGTGTCCAGAGCATGGAGGCGCTACCAGGAGACAGGCCAGTACATCAGGAGACGTGGAGGAGGCCAACAACCCAGCAGCAGGAACGCTACCTCCGCCTTTGTGTAAGAAGGAGCAGGAGGAGCACTGCAAGAGCCCTGCAAAATGACCTCCAGCAGGACACAAATGTGCATGTGTCCACTCAAACAGTCAGAAACAGACTCCATGAGGGTGGTAAGAGGGCCCGACGTCCACAGGTGGGGATTGTGCTTACAGCCCAAAACCGTGCAGGACGTTTGGCATTTGCCAGAGAACACAAAGATTGGCAAATTCGCCACTGGCGCCCTATGCTCTTCACAGATGTAAGCAAGTTCACACTGAACACTTGACAGATATGACAGAGTCTGGAGACGCCGTGGAGAATGTTCTGCTGCCTGCAACATCCTCCAGTATGACCAGTTTGGTGGTGGGTCAGTAATGGTGTGGGGTGAAATTTCTTTGGGGGGCCGCACAGCCCTCTATGTGCTTGCCAGAGGTAGCCTGACTGCCATTAGGTACCGAGATGAGATCCTCAGACCCCTTGTGAGACCATATGCTGGTGCGGTTGGCCCTGGGTTCCTCCTAATGCAAGACAATGCTAGACCTCATGTGGCTTGAGTGTGTCAGCAGTTCCTATAAGAGGAAGGCATTGATGCTATGGACTGGCCGCCCGTTCCCCTGAATCCGATTGAGCACATCTGGGACATCATGTCTCGCTCCATCCACCACAGACTGTCCAGGAGTTGGCGGATGCTTTAGTCCAGGTCTGGGAGGACATCCCTCAGGAGACCATCCTCTACCTCATCAGGAGCATGCCCAGGCGTTGTAGGGAGGTCATACGGGCACGTGGAGGCCACACACACTACTGAGCCTCATTGTGACTTGTTTTAAGGACATAATATAAAGTTGGATCAGCCTGTAGTGGGGTTTTCCACTGTGATTTTGAGTGTGACTCCATATCCAGACCTCCAGGGGTTGATACATTTGATTTCAGTTGATAATTTTTGTGTGATTTTGTTGTTTGCACATTCAACTATGTAAAGATGAAAGTATTTCATACGATTAGTTCATTCAGATCTAGGATGTGTTATCACAGTGTTACCTTTATTTTTTTGAGCAGTGTATTTCACTAACACATAACTATAGCACGATACTCACCAGATTTTTGTGCTACAAGGATTCAGCATGTAAAGATCCATGTTTTCAACAAGTATGGCGGATGTGCTCTACAACAGAAACCAAATGAACATAAATCAGATAAAATGTCTGGTATACAGGTGAAATGCCAATAGTTTGACATCTATGTGACCGTGTGATACTGGATTATCAGGTCCTGTCACTATGTAACATGGCCATAATGAATTCAACAAATTCAGAAAATAAATGATAAAAATTCAGGATCCTAGAACCAGACAATCCATTATCCCTGATTCAAATTATATGGACGCTGTCACTTTACCCCACCCCCCCCCCCCCCAAAAAAAAAAAAAAAAATTATATATTATATAATATATTAATATATAAAAATAATAAAATTATTAATAATATCAATAATAATAAAAACAATAACAAAAATAAATATAAATAATAATAATATAAATAATAATAAATATAAATAATAAATATATATTTATATATAAACATTTTGTCATGTTGTAGAGATAAGTCAAAAGTTTTAATCAGTTAGAGTTTTCAGACCCTGACTGATCACTAGAAAGTTAGCTTTTCTCTTGGCAAAACTACAACTCCCAGCATGCCCGGACAGCCGTTGACTGTCCGGGCATGCTGGGAGTTGTAGTTTTGCAACAGCTGGAGGCACCCTGGTTGGGAAACACTCAGAGAGAGTATCTGGGAGCATAGGGGACATTACACCTACCTTAGCCTCAGGATTAGCAGAGAGGATCTTGGCCCCACATTCTACAGAAGCATAATTGTTCCTATTTTTTTGGACTTTTACAGTATGCTGCACCCCATTGACTGAGGGATGCATGGACTGGCCTGCAAAGCAAAAAAAATAAAATAAAAATAAAACAAAAAAACTGAGAACCTATCAAAAACATCATCTTTATTAATAATTAAAGAGTATATCCAAAGATTAAAAGCTATCCCCCATCTATCCGACTGCTGGGACATCCACCCAGCATAAAGAACAGAGGTGATTGGGCGTGGTGGCACATGCTCCATTTATTGTCTATGGGTCTCAGCAATGTTCAGTGTGTCGATCGCAGTTGTTTTAAAAATGTCCAAAATGATTTCACAGCTGAGCATGTAATGATGACTGGGTCTGCGTTGGATCACAATTTTTGGTAGTAAAAAAAAAAAAAAAAAATCCCCCCCCCCCCCCCCCATACTAAGGCCCCAGTCACACTATAAATTCATCCGTTTTAAAGATCCATTTAATGTTCCGTTATGAAAACCTTTAAAGTGTACCCGTCAGATCCAACAAAAAAAAAAAAAAAACATGTTATTAAATATATCACTCAGTACCTAATCCTGACCATGTGCATCTAATTTGTGTTTAGCACCTTTATTTTTTTATTACACTTTTAATTTAGCTCACTAGTCTGAATTCCTCTGTAAGGGAGGGGGCGTGGCCTCACTGTGCAGGTCTCCGCCCCCTCCCTCAGTATGCTGTCTGCTCACATCTCCCATAGCATTAGCAAAACTACAACTCCCAGCTTGTCCTCACTGACAGTAGCGGGACACAAGATGACAGTGGGAGGATTTTTCCTCCAGTTCTGAGCCCTGCACTCACAGCTGTCAATCAAGGAAGTGTGCCCATGACATAGGTGATGACTCATGGACACAGCAGGACTGGTATGTGTCCAAGCAGGCAGGGGGGGGGGGGGGGGGGGGGGCAGTAGTTTGATTGGATTTTTCACTATGAAATACTGAAAATTTTCTAGTGAAACCAATTGCAAAACCTATTGGTTATAAATGCTTTACAACATATCAAAAGTTTTTGTATCCGACAGCGCCCATTTAAGATCGTCCGTTAAACGGCAGTTACAAAATCCCATTATAGCCTATGGGATTTTTACATTATCTGTTTTTTAACCCGTCGTAGCCCGTTATTAATAACTGACGTTATTTTGTGGTGGGAGAAAGTAACGGGAGATATAGTGCATGCACCATTTCTTCCGTTCTTTCTCCAGTCACAAAACAACATCCATTATTAACGGGCTATGACTGGTTAGAAAAACGGATAATGTAAAAATCCCATAGAGGTGATAAGATGTTTTCCGGCTGAGTTCCACTTTAAGCCTAAAGCTAACCTGAGAATCGGGCTACGGTTCAATTGCGTGTTCATGTCTCAATGTAAAAATAGCTCTAAATCTGCTGTGCGAATTCTGATCACTGCTGTGAGTACGAATGCAAATTAAAAATAAAATTAAAAATAAAATAAAAAGGAGGAAATGGAACTGCTTTCAAAAAGACTAAAAAGCATCTGGCCAGGCAAAAAAGGTTAGTGGTTAGGTCCCGCATCACATGAGAAACCTTGGCGTGGTATGCGGGCTCAGGTATGTCCTTCATATAAGGATACACTGGCTAATGTCTCATTTTTACATCAGTTTTGAGGATTAGCTAATATCATTGTATATGTTTACCACAGGATTGAAACCCCACTTTTGTCCATAGGTGCGGGTCCTCTACCCCATGGTATGAGTGCACAATTGCACTTTGGGTTGAGCACCTGTTATCACCTTCAGACTACGTTGTTTTGTTTTTCTGTTTAAAGTCAGTCATGTTGTTTGCATCCATATACACGTTTATCAGGTGTCAGGATGTGATTGTGGTACTTGTGACCGTCTGCAGGCATTCTCCATTGTATGCAATTTTTGCTGGGGACATCGCCCTTAGCAACGGTTGACAAGTGCAGGGCCTCCACCCCAGCGAAGGTGCACAATTGCACTTGGGGTTGAGTTTCCTGCTATAGCCATGTCCATGCAAATATAAGCCGGCAAGCGTCTTTTAAGGCTTATACCAATGCACCCTTTTATCTTATTGGGTAGCGTTGGGGGTTTCACCTGTGAGGCCTGCTATATATATATAAACCAGCAAGGGTGGGGCTTGTAACCTGTCTCCCCCCTCCCACTGTATGTGTGCTGAGCTCACACTGGAGGTGACTGGGGAGCAGTCTGCAAGTTGGACCTTAGGCTGCTGTATATCTGGTTCCTGGTTCTATGCATCTGGCCAGGCAAAAAAGGTTAGTGGTTAGGTCCCGCATCACATGAGAAACCTTGGCGTGGTATGCGGGCTCAGGTAGGTCCTTCATATAAGGATACACTGGCTAATGTCTCATTTTTACATCAGTTTTGAGGATTAGCTAATATCATTGTATATGTTTACCACAGGATTGAAACCCCACTTTTGTCCATAGGTGCGGGTCCTCTACCCCATGGTATGAGTGCACAATTGCACATGGGGTTGAGCACCTGTTATCACCTTCAGACTACGTTGTTTTGTTTTTCTGTAAAAAGTAGTCTTCAAAAGAAACTCAACTTTTTCATGGAGATTTATACTGTGAAATGTTGGAATAAGTGAAACAAAAAGCGGACAATCCTATCCGTGAAAATGTCATTCTAAATAAATAGATTTAAGAATAAATAGATTTCATCCATCTTCCCATTCTGGGGCCGCGCTCCTCATCTGTTCCCCAAATGCCGGTGCTGGAGATTAAACTAAATTATACAAAAGATGGAGCTGGGACGGACACTGATCCTCCGGCTGCCTGTGGCCTTTGCAGTCTCTCATATGGATAAAGTCTATTAGGAAAATGGAGCCGGAAAAAAATACCGTCTGGTTCTGTTGTGTTAAGACAAGATTATTTTTTTTCTGACATTTAACAGATAATGTACCTGTCCAAGTAAATAAAATATTTTTACTAGCTGTTTTGGTGCCATAAAAAATAAACAAACAATAAAATTTGAAAATAAATTACCGTAATAAAAATGTATGTACAGTGACCCCCCGACCTACCATGGTCCCGACATACGATGGCATCTCAGAGGCAGCATCAACATACGATGCTTTTGTATGTCGGGGCCATCGCATAAACGGCTATCCTGCAGCGCAGACTGCTTCAGCTACCACCGGATAGCCGTTTACGGTGCCCCGTGTGGTCCGCTGACGATCACTTACCTGTCCTCGGGGCTCCGGCGCGTCCTCTTCGGGATCCCCTGCATCGTCGGCGCTCTCCATCGTCGTCATCACGTCGCTGCGCACGCCGTCCCGTCATCCAATAGGAGCGGCGTGCGTAGCGACGTGACGGCGGCGACGGAGAGCGAGGATGGCGGGGAAGCAGAGGCCTTGCGGAGCGTCGGGGACACCACAGGGACGCGGCGACAGAGATGGACGGCGACATTCAGGGCAGCGGTGACGAGCGGTGACGGTCTGGAGCGGCGGGGACACGCAAGTATAACCGCCAATACCAGTGGTCTTCAACCTGCGGACCTCCAGATGTTGCAAAACTACAACTCCCAGGATGCCCGGACAGCCGTTGGCTGTCCGGGCATGATGGGTGTTGTAGTTGTGCAACATCTGGAGGTCCACAGGTTGTAGACCACTTTACATTGCACGGATCCCTCAACATACGATGGTTTCAACAAACGATGGTCCATTTGGAACGGATTACCATCGTATGTTGAGGGACCACTGTATATATATTTCCAGAGCAGGAACACATCACCATAGCAAACCTCGGACAGAGGTGTCAGCAGAGAGCACTGTGGTCAGATTGGACCACCAACAGCTGTCTGGGCATGCTGGGAGTTGTAGTTTTGCAACATCTGGAGGTACGCAGGTTGGAGACCACTGGTCTACATGTTGCACAGAGCAGAGTTCACACAGTACAGTCCCCATGTCGGTGCTAATAACCTACTTTTCTCCTTCTCCACCTCCATGACCTGCTTCTTCCACTCATCGAAGGTTGGAATGTCATCCTCTGTGTTCCCAGGAACCACTGGTTCTCCACCCGTGACCTCTTTGCCGTTTAGAATCTATAAGTGGCATAAAAATAAGAGCAATTAAAACACGGGCACTGACCTCTGATCAGACCAATTCTTTGCTAGGGAACCACAGATTAAAGGGGTACTCCATGCTTTCCATTCAGTAGATGGCCGTGCAGACTGCAATATTGTTCAGGCGACAGCTCTCTGCCCAAACCCCCACCTCATACACAGACGCTAAAACAGAGGGAGAATAAAGCCCCTGCCAGACTCCTGTTCCCCTCTAAAATGTTGGCATCGGCTTATCACCTGCTACTCTTTCCAGAGGGTATTTGAGCAAGTGGTCCAACCTTGTACCATAGTATTTACCACCTTTTTACATTGTGTTTGTCGTACTATGCCAGGTTCTCTGAATTTGCCTTCTGTTCTCTCTGATCTAATGAGACTGTTTATGTACCCTGATGAACCCTTTTATTACTGGGGAAACACGTCAAGATATGATATTATAAATGTAATCATAATTATTTTAAAAGGGGTCGCTCGGGGATAGATAAAACCTGTGCAGAGTGTCAAAATGTATAATAAAGCAATTTACTAATATGATATTACCCAATGTGAACAGATCATGCATTTCAGTTGTGGGTTTCTTCCTGTAACATTACAGGGAACAGCAGCTCCATCCCTACTGCCCCCCTCCCCTCCTGTCAGCAGGGAGGAGACCAGCAAAGACCAGAGAAGGGAGTCGGTATTATTACTCTTTAAATATCTGACTCATTAGATAAGGCAGCAGAACACCGTTCTTAGTTACAGTAGTTTCCATCAAAACCGGCTCCCTGCTGCCTTACCTAATCAGTATTAAATACAATGAGCAGCAAAGACAGCTTCCCCCTTTACATTACTGGTCTCCTGCCTGGTGAAAGGAGGGGACTGTATCCTCTGCTATAAACACAAATTTAGCCCTTATAGATAGAACTTCAGAAGGAACTATAGGACCTATAATACAATTCCAACTTACACATCATATTTGGGGCTAAAGTGAAATGCATACAGACTGATGTAAAGTCCAAAGCTGACCGGACCCAATCAATGTCTAATGGCGAGATTGGTAGGGACACAGTCAGCTTATTAACCCTCCCCCGATTGAGAACAAATGCACTCTTGCAAAAATGCACTCTTGCAAAACTACAACTTTTAGCATACCTGGACAGCCAAAGGCTGTCCGAGCATGCTGGACGTTGTAGTTTTGCAACAGCTGGGGGGGGGGCAATGGTTGGGGAAAAAACGCTGTACTTTCACCTCTCACCTCTTTCTCTAACTCTCTTGAAAAATTGAGAGATAACTTCTGCTTTTCTGGGTCCTTCTCCAGCGTTGACGCTTGGGCCTCTGCATCGGATGATGTGGCTTTTTGTTTTTTGCTTGACACAGAGATATTTTCCACATGTTCAGTGACAAAACTATTGGGGGTAAAAGGAGAGGGAAAAAAAAAAAAAAAAAACGACAATATAGACAAAAAGATCTGTTTGACTGCGGTAATAAATGCACATCTCTGGAAGCGAGGAAGCGATGACACAGCAACAACACGGCATGAATAAGAACACGGATGACAATACGCACAATGACCAGCCCCATCTTCTTGACATAACATAATCCACATTCTCAAGAATGGATCAGTCGGTTGTCTTGCCCCCGCCACCCCCCATTGTCTGTCACATTTTTATTTTTAATTATTTTCTTCATTTTTTTTTTTTTTGCATCAATTTAAACAAAAAGCAAAACATGCAGCTGCAAAAGCGTAAAGGAAAAAAGCAAAAAAGTCAACTGATGCTAATATTTGTAAGAGTAAGAAAACTTTAAAAAGAAAACTGTCAGCCTGTTCACCCACAATACACTGGGTTATAGTGTGGATGGACAGGAGGCCATAGGAGGGGTCACTTAAATTGATCCAGTAGGTCCTGAGATACTCAGCGCAAATCCCGCGCAAAAAAAAGGCGTTTTGGAGCAGATTTTGTAAGCGAACATTCCGCTCACACCTTAACCAGTGTGAACATATCCTTACAGTGAAGCCTCGTTACTCCTGACACTGCGCAGAACTCTCGTGTTACACAGGGTGAAATCTTACAGCGCATGCGCTCTGCCGACAGAGCGCTGCACTCACGTGACTTGTGACTCCACTTCACTAGGACATGGAGTTGAAAAATGTGAATATTCAAATAGAGGGGGCGGTATTAGGACCTGACTGAGGGAGGTAGAGGTCAGCCAGCCGGCGGGGGTCCCCGTCTCCTGCGCTCAATTCCCTGGATGCGGCAACGGAAATTCAGAAGCAGGTATCTCAGGACCTACTTGACCAATTTAAGTAGGTGACCCTCTATGGAATCCTCCATGGTTTAGGGTGAGTGAACAGGCTGACACATTTCCTTTAAGATGGTGCTCAGGAAAGAGGGTGCTGTGTTTGAAGCCTTGCAATGCTCCATGGGAAAAATATACATGCAAATTAGCTCTCCTGCAGAAGTCAGAACAGTCTCTGGTGCAACCTACAGGATTCTCCCAGTGTAAGTCAAAGCAAGTAACCATAGGTCACGATTCCACTACTAACGCTGGTTGGGATTCGTAGGGTTAGGGCCGATAATCCTAAACCTTCTCACTGAAGCGGCTGCTGCCATTTTGAGCTATTCAGCCAAAACGAATCTGCCAAATTTGCCAAAAATGGGAAATTTGGAACAAGTTTAATCCATTTCAAACCAATTTGCTTATTTCTAATGACAAAGGGTATTCACCCAAGCAGATGAGCTTCATCCGATTTGAGGAGACTAATTTGGCTAACGTCCAGAGGCTTTTATTGGTCATATATTGACCTACAAGGTATTAAATAAACACTAAGTTTGTTTTTCCTCACATAGTTAACCCTCCCCCTCTGGCTCGCTCTATCTATGTATCTAGCAGTATATATATATATATATATATATATATATATATATATATATATATATACACACATATTTATTATCAAGATATATATTAGTTATACACCTCCCATCCATCTCTGTTAACTGCTGCTGCTACCTTTATGGGATCAGGATATATAGTAGTCATACACCTCCCTTCCAGCTCTATCAGTATACTGCTGCTATCTCTATGTGATCAGAATATATAGTAGTTATACACCTCCCCTCCAGTTCTATCTGTATACTGCTGCTGCTGCTATCTGTATGAGATCAGGATATATAGTAGATATGCACCTCCCATCCAGCTCTATCTGTATACTGCTACTATCTCTATGAGATCAGGATATATAGTAGGTATGCACCTCCCCTCCAGCTCTATCTGTATACTGCTGCTACTTTTATGGGATCAGGATATATATACTAGTTATACACATCCCCTCCAGATCTCTAAGGGATCACGATATATATAGTACTACAGTACTTGCTACAGTTGAGCAAATGGGGTCCATTTTAAAGCATTTTAGAAAATCGCAACAAAAAAGCGACCAAGATGCAGTAAAAATTTACTGTATGAACAATACCTAAAGGCTTCAAACATTTGTAACACCTCAGTTGTGATTAAAGGTAAAAAAAAAAAAAAAAAATCCCAGAGCGCTTCATAAACTATAGGTGGCACTAGAGAGACTGTTTCTTTCCATCTGGAGTAGAGGTAATTTGCATAAAAAAAAGATGGTGGCCAAGACTGAAGCACGATCATACTGTCTTCCTATACATGTATGGGAACAGAATAAAAGTCTCCCCTAAAATGTGCTAAAGCAGAAATGTCCCAACTACTGCAGAGACCTCCGGAAGCCTTTCAGTTGCACTTGTGCTTTGATGTATTTCATGCATGAACAATGCGCAGATTTACAGGCGCCAATTAACAAGCGAAGCATGAGAGCCATGGGATGCTGAGCGGCCAGAGCAGCGCATGAGGATTTACCTTGTCCTGGTTTAGCAATGATAGGTTTTTGTTTTTTTTTGCTTTAAGAAGCGCGGCCTACTTCAATACTCACCTTGCCGATGGATCAATAAAGGAAGGCTCGCTCTGAGACTGAACCTCTAGCGCCCCCCCAATGTCACAGTCAGGTTCTGACTGCTCAGTATCACTAGAGCTGACTACAGGGAGAGGAGCGCTGGACGCTTCTATTGCACTGAAGGGAAGAGAAATAACAGGCTTGTTTACCGGGGGGAATCGGGAGTGTGAAAAGCTTAAAACCATGCAAAAAACTAAAAAATAAATAAAAAATAAGAAAAACAATATAAATAGGACATTAAAAGGCGGATAGAGCGAGCCAGAAAAGAATAAGAGAAGCACAAGGAGGAGGCGGCAACATCAGATCATATCATGGATTAAAGGGGCACTCTGGAGGGGGGGGGGAAAAAGGCAAAAAACTAGTGTGAGAAAATTATACAGAGATTTGTAACGTACTTCTATATAAAAAAAAAAAATGTAAATAAGAAAATAAAATACAAATACAAAAAAAAAAAAAAAAGGAGAGCTGCGGCGGGAAACTTTACATTCCCTTGTGCTCGGGCTGCAAAAATAGAAAAAATCATTTTTAACTTGTTCCTACATTTCCCCGTTGCGCCGATTGGCGCAACAGGGAAACGTAGGAAGGAGAGTTAAAGGGGTACTCCAGTGGAAAACATTTTTTTAATATAAATTAACTGGTGCCAGAAAGTTAAACAGATTTGTAAATTACTTCTATTAAAAATCTTAATCCTTCCTGTACTTATCAGCTTCTAAATACTACAGTGGAAATCATTTTCCGTTTGAAACACAGAGCTCTCTGCTGACATCACGAGCACAGTGCTCTCTGCTGACATCTCTGTCCATTTTTAGGAACTGTCCAGGGTAAAAGGAAATCCCCATAGCAAACATATGCTGTTCTGGACAGTTCCTAAAATGGACAGAGATGTCAGCAGAGAGCACTGTGCTCGTGATGTCAGCAGACAGTTCTGTGTTTCAAAAAGGAAAGAATTTCCACTGTAGTATTCAGCAGCTAATAAGTACAGGAAGGATTAAGATTTCTTAATAGAAGTAATTTACAAATCTGTTTAACTTTCTGGCACCAGTTGATTTAAAAAAAAAAATATATATATATATATATATATATATATATATATATATATATATATATATATATATATATATATATATATATATATATATATATATATATATATATATATGTTTTTCACCGGAGTACCCCTTTAAGCTTTTCAGTACTTATCAGCTGCTGTATATTCCAGAGGAAGTTGTGTAGTTCTGACCAGAGTGCTCTCTGCTGACACCTCTGTCCATGTCAGGAAGTGTGCAGAGCGGAAGAGGTTTGCTATGGGAATGTGCTCATTCTCCAGACATTCCCGACAAGGACAGCAGAGAGCACTGTGGTCTGACTTGAAAGAACTACACAACTTCCTCCAGGGCATACAGTACTGGGAGTGCTTGAGATTTATTTGTATTTTTATTTTTTGTTTTGTTTTATTTTGTTTTGTTTTATTTTGTTTTGTTTTTTTAACTAGAAGTCATTTGAAAAGGTGTAAAAAAAAAATTTAAAAAATTAAAAATAAATAAAAACTTTCTGGCACCAGATGATTTGAAGAAAAAAAATAAAAAATCCCTCCAGAGTTTCCCCTAAAGAGGCATCTGCAATCAAGGCTGTGGGGTCAGCAATGTAACTGCGCTATAGCCGGATTGTATCACTGCAATGCTTCAGAGCATGGTGCCTGCAGAAAGCGTGGCCACTAAAGCCGCCCATGATCACTAGCGGTGCTCTCCACCCCCTGGCTCCCCCAGCTGTTCCCATACTACAACCAAAAGGCTGTCGGGGCATGATGGGAGCTGCAGTATGGCAACCACTGAAGTGCCACTTATTGGGGGACACCGGACAACAGAGAGTCAAGTCTGCAGTAATGTGCAAGCAAAAAAAATAAAAAAAATTTTAAATAATAAAATACAATAAAATTTAACAAAAAGTAGGTTTTAGCAAGATAGATTTTTCTTAAGGGGTATTTTATTATTATTATTATTTTTTATTTTTATTAAATGGGACCAGAAAGTTAAAACAGATTTGTAAATTACTTCTATAAAAAAGATGTTTACCCTTCCTGTACTTTTTAGCAGCTGTATGCTACAGAGGAAATTCTTTTCTTTTTTAATTTACTTTTTAGTCTTGACCACAGTGCTCTCTGCTGACACCTGATGCCCGTATCAGGAACTGTCCAGAGCAGGAGAAAATCCCCATAGCAAACCTATGCTGCTCTGGACAGTACCTGACACAGACAGAGGTGTCAGCAGAGAGCATTGTGGACAATACAAAAAAGAAAAAAAAAAGAAAAGAAAAATAATTTCCTCGGTAGCATACAGCTGCTAAAAGGTACTGGAAGGGTAAAGATTTTTTAATAGAAGTTATTTACAAATCTGTTTAACTTTCTGGCACCAGTTAAAAAAAAAAAAAAAAAAAAAAGTTTTCCACCGGAGTACCCCTTTAACCCCTTGACTGGTGCCCATGATCTTACCCTGACCATCTGTTAGGGCAGTGTTTCCCAACCAGGGTGCCTCCTGCTCTTGCAAAACTACAACTCCCAGCATGCCCGGTCAGCCGAAGGCTAGGAGGTGTAGTTTTGCAACAGCTGGAGGCACCCTGGTTGGGAAACACTGTTAAGGGTATGTTCACACTGAGCAATTAGCGCAGAATTCCGCACGCTGAACATTAGTGTGAATATTTCTTCCGCTGACCTGTTCACACTGCGGAATTTTTAGCGGTAGACAATTCCGCCACTGAAATTGATCCGCGCACAGAACATGTTCATTCTTTACGTGGAAGTCTGCGAGAACTGCATAGTCATTGGTCGTGCGGGAATCTCCACGCGGAGATTCCGTTCACATTACGTCGTGTGAACATACCCTTAGAAGAGAGGATGGCAGTTATAATGGGGCAACCCCATTAGGTTCCCCTATATTTTTGGGGTAAATTCCCCAAAAAAAACTTTCCTGTGATTTGAATAGCAGAACATGGGGCCCAGACTGGAGGTCGTACTGGGTCATCACTGCCGGTTCGGACTGGGGAGTCACCACTGCTGTGTCCTGGACCGTTTAACTCCTTATATGAGGTGACTACAGTATATTCCACCCTGTCTGTGTATATGAGGGGCGTCATTACTTATGGCCATTATAGAATATTGTATATGGTGTTGTGGCACTTATGTCAACCTTGCTGGATTTGTGTCAGCCGGTACATGTACTGCGCAGGTGCGATCACACCCCCATCCCTGTTTCCAAACACGACTTCAGTCAGACAGAAGCAAGCGATGACAGAGCTATTCTATTCCGTACAACAAAAATAGAAAAAAAAGCAAACACAGCCGCACATCCACCATTTGTAATTTGATCTACTTGCTTCTCAGCATAATTTCAAAAACAGGTTGTTAGTACTGTATACATTGTTATCAAAAAGTACAAGCCCACTCGCCACGTCAAGGCCACCTAGTCAGAATGGGTCCCTAACCTAACACTGGCGTAGCGCCGGGCGGCGTCCACTGCCTCTGAGACACCATGCCCACAGAGGGAACGACCCAGAGGCCGGCAGCCCCACTACTGCCTGACCAAGCCCTCGGATCACACCATTTCACTCATTCGGACCAGACATTTTTAATTAGCAGGAGACTGTATATGGGTTTCCTTCCAGCCCTCTGGCAGGGAGCACATGGTAGGTGTTCATACTGGTGTGGTTCTTTGTGGCGGCCATTGTTACTGTGATGCTTTGTCTGTGAGGTGGGGTGGCCCAGAGCAGGGGGCTTGGTCGGGCAGTAGTGGGGCTGCCTGGCCACTGGGTCGCTCCCCCTGTGGGCATGGTGTCTTTGAGGCAGTGGTCGCCGCCCGGTGTTACGCCAGTGTTATGTTAGGGACCCACTCTGACTAGGCGGTCTTGACGTGGCGATTGGCTTGTACTTTTTGCTCAAAATGTACAGTGGTCCCTCAACATACGATGGTAATCCGTTCCAAATGGACCATCGTTTGTTGAGGGATCCATGCAATGTTAAGTATAGGACAGTGGTCTACAACCTGCGGACCTCCAGATGTTGCAAAACTACAACACCCAGCATGCCCGGACAGCCAACGGCTGTCCGGGCATGCTGGGTGTTGTAGTTTTGCAACATCTGGAGGTCCGCAGGTGGTAGACCACTGTTAGATGAAGTTGTACTCGCTTGTCCCCACCGCTCCGGACCGTCCCCGCTGCCCGGGATGTCGCCATCTATTGCTGTGGCCGCGTCCCCGACGCTCCGGTAAGGCCTCTGCTTCCCCGGCAACCGCGCTCTCCGTCGCCGCCCTAACATCACTACGCACGCCGCTCCTATTGGATGACGGGACGGCGTGCGCAGCGACGTGGTGCCGACGATGGAGAGCGCCGATGATGCAGGGGATCCCGAAGATGACGCGCCGGAGCCCCGAGGACAGGTAAGAGACATCACCGGAGCTCACGGGGCACCGTAAACGGCTATCAGGTGGCAGCTGAAGTAGTCTGCGCTGCCGGATAGCCGTTTATGCGATGGCCCCGACATACAAAAGCATCGTATGTTGAAATTATCGTATGTCGGGGCCATCGTAGGTCAAGGGGTCACTGTATACAAACAATCTGTTAGTTTTTGAAATTATGCTGAGAAGCAAGTAGATCAAAATACAAAATGGTGAATGTGCGGCTGTGTTTCTGTGTCTCCATTTTTGTTTGCCATTCTTTTCCGCTCTTTTTTCTTCCTCCGCGATAAGCACTAGGTGGGCAGAGCAGTACAGCTAGGTAGAGAACAACAAGCAGAATGGCTCTGCCATCGCTTGCTTCTGCCTGTGAGTGACGCCAGGTTTAGGTCCAGATTTCTGAGAAGTTTCAACATTTCCACAACGGCCTTTTCGCACCCACCTGCTGGCTCCATCTCAGCTGCAGACTATCCTGTACAATATAGCTCCCATACGCCCCCTGATGAAGCTCCGTGTGAGTGGAACGATGGGTCACACGGCTCTGTGGATGTTAACATATGGCTGTCTGCTTTCTTTTTTTATTCTTTCAAGTGTTTATGCAAGTGTTGACTCAGTCCCCCATCTACATGCGATTACGTATATATCCACTTTGGCGTGTTTTCTATTGTGTGGGGTGGGCGGGTGCTCCTCTTTAGATGGTTTGTGTGTTTATATGTTCCAATTTTTTTTTTATTAAAATATGTTTGGCATGGAATTTTTTTTGGGGGGGGATTATTATCTGCCCTGTTTCAGTTTGTGTAGTAGATCCCAATATTAGTACATCTACGGGTTCTAATTTTTTTGGTGATTTAAAAAAAAAAAAAAAGGGGATACTACTAACTACCCCTCTGTAACAAAAGTAGCAGCATAGAAGTCTAACCTGTGAATCTAACACTTAGACATTAATCCTGCAGAATCTGTGTCTGTGTTCCTAGGTTCACTTTCTCTCTTCCTCACTCATCATAGACTTGTATGGGCTGTGTAACCTGATGTCAGGGCAGCTGAAACCTGTCTTCAAACTACTAAAAAGACAGATGTTCCTTAGTGATGAGCAGATGAAGGGCAAGGGGAGAAGTAAAGGGGTGAAGGGAAACAGCCTTGTAAGTGCAGAAGGAGACATAAGAACTTATAAGATATATTACAAAAGTTTCTTCCAGTCACTTATGCTATTCATTTATGCAAAGTTGTTTGAGGTGACAGTTTCTTACCGCTGGGTTTAGTGATAAGTCTGGGTCTCAACACACACATCCCTACACATGAAAAAACAACTTTTGCTATATCCTAGAGACACGTCAAAACTGCGGTACTGCAGCAGCTGCAAAACTACAACTCCCAGCATGCCCGGACAGCCTTTGGCTGTCCGGGCATGCTGGGAGTTGTAGTTTTGCAACAACTGGAGAGCTGCAGGATGAAGGAACGACATTTTAGAAAAGTGCACACAGACCTATATAAAATACAAAAAAGCAACATCTATGAGTATAATACAGTTCTCTAGTTGCCTGGAATACCCCTTTAAACAGATTACTTCTATATAAAAATCTTAATCCTTCCAGTACTTATTAGCTGCTCTATGCTCCACAGGAAGTTCTTATCTTTTAAAATTTATTTTCTTTCTGACCACAGCGCTCTCTGCAGGACACCTCTGTCCAGAGTAGGAGCAAATCCCCATAGCAAACCTATCCATCCTGCTCTGGACAGTTCCTGACACGGACAGAAGTGTCAGCAGAGAGCACTGTGGTCAGACTGGAAAGAACTACACGACTTCCTGTAAAGCATATAGCAGCAAAGTACTGGAAGGATTAAGATTTTTTTAATAGAAGCAATATACAAATCTGTTTACCTTTCTGGCACGAGTTGATTAAAAAAAGTTAAAAAAATTAAGAATTTCCACCGAAGTACCCCTTTAATGGCGATATTGATGGCGGCTTATTTTACTCGCTATACAACTGCAGAAGATTGATGCCTCCTAGACAGCTAATGACGTGACAGCCGACTATATGTCATGGTGGGACAAGAGCCTCCTGCGATTAGTGGGGTCATATTGATTGGACCCACAATGATCAGACACTTATCCCCTCATCCTGTGAACCGGCAATAAGGGAGTTATCCCAAATTAAGACATAAGTGTGAAGTGTTGACAAGCCTCTCACAAGTCCATGTTGTTGATAGTGATGCCAGCTGTGAGAACCGGAGAAGACTTGGCACATCTTAGGTACGAGGTTGTGGACCAAGATACCCAACTAGCGAGAAGTGTCAATTACTAAACCCCCGAGCAGCGCCCAGGACTGCTCAGCAGGCTTCATTTTCTTTACTTTCTAAACCCAGTCAGCTGTAAGAGGAATTCACACCCAAATGTTAAAAAGTAGTTTACTGGCCCCTGGCCCACCCCTTCACTCACTGCCAACATAGTTTAAGTCGCCCCATGACTACGTTCCCAGCACTGCAGGTAACCACAGGTGAGCCCAGTCACTGGCTGGAGCCCCCAAATGGCGTATGGGGATGCCATCCGGGCACTTTCATCAAACAATGGTGCCGGACCGGGAGTAAACAGAGGGGTAATTTATTGTCTCCAGCCATTGCCTGTGGGTGGGGAAACCCCTCAATGTTGCCCATAAGACTCCCCAATAATGCAGGATAAGTCCGTGTGTTGCAAAATGACACATCTTATTACAGATTGCTGCGGTTCTGCAACGTGTTTTTTTTTTTTTTGGTCTTGAAACACAGGTGAAATGTGTTAAAAACCGTAATTCACATAAAAACTGCACGGTCAAAAAGAGTGAAGAAACTCCCCATATTACTAATAACATTACTTCGGAATATGTAGAACAGTGTTTCCCAACCAGGGAGCCTCCACCTGTTGCAAAAGTACAACTTCCAGCATGCTCTATAATGTCCTCCATGCTGCTGCTACTTCTGAGGGTGTGCTATAAAGCAATGTTTCACAACACAGCTATTGCAAAAATACAACTTCCAGCATGCTCCATAATGTCCTCCATGCTGCTGCTGCTTCTGAGGGTTTGCTATAAAGCAATATTTCACAACACCGCTATTGCAAAACTACAACTTCCAGCATGCCCTGACAGCCTTCGGCTGTCCGGGCATGCTGGGAGTTGTAGTTTTGCAACAGCCAGAGGCACCCTGGTTGGCAAACACTGATGTAGAGGTATATTAAAAAAATAAATAAAATAAATAGCACTATATACACAAATTTACATGACCAATATATTCCCGCTGTCATAGTGCTTAATACTCCAGCTGTATACACAATTCTCCACAGCTGAAACCTCCCAGGACTCCCAGATGGCTGGATATCTGGTCAGGCAGTAATATGACGTCTAGCTACAAAAAAGTGTTTATCAACCAGAGTGCGTCCAGCCTTTGTCTGTCTGGTTATGCTGGGAGTTGTAGTTTTGCAACAGCTGGAGGAACCCTGGTTAGGGAACACAGGTAGTGTGAACAAAAGGAAAAGAAATATGGGCTGCAAGATCAGACTACACAGATCTAATTTGTTGTCTGTCACCATGGAGACTCATAGCTGCGCATAGGAGCTGCTGAAGCAAAATAGGAAGTTTTTCGTCAAGACTTCTTGAAAAGTTTTCTTCATTTTAGACACAGACAAAAACGAAGCTTTTTGTGAAGGTGAACAAAGCCTTTATAGGGGGGAATGGTACTGTGTAGCTGGGTGCATAATTAAAGGGGTACTCCGCCCCTGGCATCTAATCCCCTATCCAAAGGATAGGGGATAAGATGTCAGATCGCCGGGGTCCCGCTGCTGGGGACCCCGGGGATCGCTGCTGCAGCACCCCGCTATCATTACTGCGCAGAGCGAGTTCGCTCTGTGCGTAATGACGGGCGATACAGGTGCCGGAGCAGCGTGATGTCATGGCTCCGCCCCTCATGACATCACGGCCCGTCCCCTTAATGCAAGTCTATGGCAGGGGGCGTGACGACCGCCACATCCCCTTCCCATAGACTTGTATTGATGGGGAATTGAGCGGGAATCCCGCTGCGAGTTACGCTACCATTGATTTAAATGGGTCCACAGACAGTCCGCAATAGTGTCAGATTTGCGGACTGTCCGCGGACCCATTCAAATGAATGGTAGCGCAACTCAGTGGGTTTCCCGCAGCAGGAAATCTGCTGCTAGTTACTAGCGTGTGAACGCACCCTTATGATACGGGAATACCATCTTCAGAGCTAGACTTTTAACCAGCAGAAGGTTGCGGTACTGTTATTGTGAAGATATTATTTTACATGGTAGAACAGCTTTACCAAGTATCTCTATTGAAAATAATTTTTTCAGTCAAAAAGGAAAAAAACAAAAAAAAAAAAAAAAAAAATACATAAAAAATAAAAAAAACAGACAACATAAATTAAATAAAAAATAAGAATGACTGTCCAATAATACATGGGGTGATAATATTCCACTGTGAACGTATGAGGAGACTCACTCAGGCAGGGGCTCCGGAGGGATCTCTGAGGTAGATGAACTGGAAATGTTTTCTACGCTTGTCGCCAGGCTCATCGCCGCTTTCTCCATGTTGCTTGTGTCAATGTCGCCGATGGGGACGTCCAGCACCTGCGCTGGTTTTTTGCCCTGCGCAAAAGTCAAAATGTCACATTATAAAAGCAGGAAAAAAAAAAAGTATAATAATAATAAATAATAATAAATATAATTAAAATAATAATAATAAATAATAATAAATATAATTAAAATAATAATAATAATAATAAATAATAATACATAGATAAATATACAACAATATCATTAAGGGTCAATTCACACGGCGGAATTCCACTTGCGGAAAGCCCAATACACTTCTATGGGATTACGTACTCCCGTTGACACTTCGCAATTTCCGCTTGCGGAAATTCCGAAGTGTCAACGGGAGTGCGGAATCCCATAGAAGTGTATTGGGCTTTCTTTTGAAAAATATGCAGGCGGAAATTCCCCTGTGTGTATAGACCCTAAGGGTACGTTTACACGGGCGAATTACCTGCAGAATTTCTGCAGCATATTTGCTGCGGAAAATCCGCAGGGGATTTTGATACCATTGACTTCAATGGGTAAGCAGAAAATCCGCAATAGTGGCAGATTTTCAGATTTTTTTTTAGGTCAATGTTTCCGCAGCAAACACGTTGGAGACCACTGAAATAAAGAATCGCTGATATTTATAAGGGTAGGGTCACACATAGCGGCATCCGCGGGGGTATCTGACGCCATTGATGCGCTACTGACCGTTCCTTGAGTGTGCGCCTCCTGCTTTGTCTGCACATTGACACACAACGATCTGCAAGTCGAGCGTGCATGCGCAGTGTACTCAGACAAAACTACAACTCCCAGCATGACCAGACAAAGGCTGGAGGCACTCTGGTTGATAAACACTTTTTTGTAGATAGACGTTGTATTACTGCTTGACCAGATATCCAGCCCACTGGGAGTCCTGGGAGGTTTCAGCTGTGGAGAATTGTGTATACAGCTGGAGTATTACACACTGACAGCGGGAATATATTGGCCATGCAAGTGTATATAGCTACAATTTTTTTTTTTTTTTTTTTTAGAAAGCATAGCGCAAAAAAAAAAAAAAAAGTACAGTGATCCCTCAACTTACAGTGGCCTCAACATACAATAGTTTAAACATACAATAGTCTTTTCTGGACCATCGTAAGTCGAAACCAGACTCAACATACAATACTACGGACAGTGCAGTTCTGTGAAACATGTCAATGAACTGACCAATCAGAACGGGCATTCACTTGTAAAACTCCTTTATTACTGAAGTGTATGCACTGACTGGTGTCTGGTAGCGCCCCCTACAGTACAGGGAGGTATTACATGTTCTGTACTCTTTACCTGTATTACTAAAGTGTATGCACTGACTGGTGTCTGGTAGAGCCCCCTACAGTACAGGGAGGTATTACATGTTCTGTACTCTTTACCTGTATTACTGAAGTGTATGCACTGACTGGTGTCTGGTAGAGCCCCCTACAGTATAGGGAGGTATTACATGTTCTGTACTCTTTACCTGTACCAGGATCAGCTGCTCTTTTGGACACCAGGTGAGGGCGGCTCCACGTTACTTTTTTAGGACATTGCGTGCACTGTACAGGACCCCGAAGAAGCTCCTGTCCTCTACATAGACCAGTGCTTCCCAAGCAGGGTGCCCCCAGCTGTTGCAAAACTACAAATCCCAGCATGCCCGGACAGCCGAAGGCTGTCCGGGCATGCTGGGAATTGTAGTTTTGCAACAGCTGGAGGCTCCCTGCTTGGGAAACACTGACCTAAACAGTGATTTGCAGCTCCCAGCAGATCTTTCTTACTTTCATATGTACGATCTTGCTTTATCTGTATTAGTTATCTACTTCTTTTTATTTAATTCTCACTTTTTCCTATTTTTGGATGACATTTTGGTGCCTTTAGAACCAATTACCAGGTTTCCATAGAGTTCTGGTCTCAACATACAATGGTTTCAACATACAATATTAATTGGTTCCGGGACGACCATTGTAACTTGAGGGAACACTGTAATATGTTACTCAGGACCCAATCCTGATCATGTGCATATCATTTTTAATGTGTCTTGGACCTATATATCCTGAGATATAAGCATTTATCTGCTGGTGAGTTACTTTATCATTGTGCAGGCTGGAGGGGGCGTGTCAGTCTGGGCTGGAGGGGGCGTGTCAGTCTGGGCTGGAGGGGGCGTGTCAGTCTGTCTCCCTCACAGGAGCAAGCCTGGGCAGTCAGCCAATCAGTACTCTCTACTCTGTAACCCTTTCCTCTCTGGTTTTATGCTGTGTCATGTGTCAGAGGAAGATACTTGGAGCTTGTCTGCAGTAATCAGAAGACATTATGGGGAATTCATAACAGGATAAAATGTATAAATATAAGAATAGATCTTTATAAAATTAGTGCAAGGATTTTTTAGATAAAAGTACAGCATTTTTATGACTACATGTTCTATCTGTTTTATCTTCTAGTAAAGCTGGATGCTAATCAGCATAGCTGTCACTATGTGTGTCATTCATCTTTCACCCACTCCTGAATGTCTGATCAACTTCTTTGTCATTCAGGAGTCCGAGAAAGCTTTGACTATTTCAGCTTGCTGGGAGTTGTAGTTTAGTAACAACTGAAGCTGCAGTGTTTGTAAATAACTGTGTTAGAGCAGTGTTGCCTCCAGCTGTTGTAAAACTACAGCTCCCAGCATGTCCACACATCCTTTATCTGTAGTTTTGCATACACAATAGAAATCTCCTATACTGGATACCGGTATGCTTTACGGCCGGTATCCAGTATGCTGTAAAATCTAGACTAGTCTGTCTGGCTCAAAGACCGGCGACCCCTAATGGTGGCTATTTTGAGCTTGAATTTCAGGTGAAAATTTTTTTTTTTTAACAGGTGTATATTGTGAAATGTCATTATAATGAGCCCTGCAATATATGAAAAGTTCTTAATGACAGTGCCTCTTTAATATATCTCTACATCAGTGTTTCCCAACCACGGTTCATCCGGCTGTTGCAAAACTACAAATACCAGCCGTTAGCTGTCCGGGCATGCTGGAAGTTGTAGTTTTGCAATAGCTGTGTTGTGAAACATTGCTTTATAGCAAACCCTCAGAAGTAGCAGCAGCATGGAGGACATTATAGAGCATGCTGGGAATGTAATGGGGAGTTTCTTCCATCTTTTGACCGTGCAGATTTTGTGTGAATTATGGTTTTTAACTATTTCATAACATTACTGCGGAATATGTAGAACAGTGTTTCCCAACCAGGTAGCCTCCAGCTGCTACAAAACCAACTATCAGCATGCTCTTTAATGTCCCCCATGCTGCTGCTACTTCTGAGGGTGTGCTATAAAGCCATGTTTCACAACACAGCTATTGCAAAACTACAACTCCCAACAGGCTCTATAATGTCCTCCATGCTGCTGCTACTTCTGAGGGTGTGCTATAAAGCAATATTTCACAACATAGCTATTGCAAAACTACAACTTCCAGCATGCCCGGACAGCCTTGTAGTTTTGCAACAGCAAGAGGCACCCTGGTTGGCAAATTTACATGCTGGGAGTTGTAGCTTTGCAACAGCTGGAGGCACCCTGGTTAGGAAACGCTGACCCATGGATTGCTTCTACAAGCAGACAAAGAAGGACACAAGGGCACAGCTGGAGGCACACTGTAGGCACGGTCGGTAGCGCATCCACAGCTTCAAATATGCTATGTGACCCTACCCTTATAGTGCGTAGGGGGAATTTTTGAAGTGAAGGATTTTTCTACACTTATTTGTAAGGTAGTAACTTGAACGTGTGCTAAATTCATTACATGGTGGCAAGACGTGATCAATATGGCGCTGGTACATGGTTTTGGAAATTACTTTTCAGTGCACCACTTTGGTCACTTCTCAAACTTTTTTTTTAACCTGTTGCACCAAAATGTGAGACTTTTTACAAACCCTGTGCACAGCTAGATTTGTGACAAGTTGACAAGCTACTGCATAAAGTTGTTCAGACTAAAACAGAAGAATTTTAAAAATAGCATCTAAAGCAAGAGTCAAAATTAAAATAAGTCACGAAAAAGCAACAAAGCAACACCACAAAAACAGGGTAAAACCAATGATAAATCAATCACCTGTGTCTTGGAGGTATCAAGTGAACACTGCCACAATCCTGCCAAGGCCACTGCACATCTCTGAATATTCCAGGTTGAGACAACAGAATTAAGTGGTTCAATATCTTTTTTTGGACATTTTTATTTCTATAAATTAAAAATGGGCACTGACACTTAAAAAAAAAAAAAATATGTAAAAAACACAATGTAGACACATGTCAAAAGTTTATCAAATGAGCTAACGGAGGAGCATGTTTTATCAACTGGTGCCAGAAAGTTATACAGATTTGTAAATAAAATCTTAATCCTTCCAGTACTTAGCTGCTGTATGCTCCACAAGAAGTTTGTCACGATTACGTGGTACGGAGCAGGAAGAGGATTGCCTTTAAAGAGATACTCCGGTAGAAAACAATTTTAAATCAACTGGTGCCAGAGAGTTAAACAGATTTGTAAGTTACTTCTATTTCAAAAATTTTTAATCCTTCCAGTACTTATCAGCTGCTGTATGCTCAGCAGGAAGTTGTGTGACTACAGTGCTCTCTGCTGACCCCTCTGTCCATGTCCGGAACAGAGCAGAGTAGGAGCAAATCTCCCATAGCAAACCTCTCCTGCTCTGGACAGTTCCTGAAATGGACAGAGGTGTCAGCAGAGAGCACTGTGGTCACACAACTTCCTGTGGAGCATACAGCAGCTGATAAGTACTGGAAGGATTAAGATTTTTTTAAATAGAAGTAATTTACAAATCTGTTTAACTCTCTGGCACCAGTTGATTTAAAATTGTCTTCTACCGGTGTACCTCTTTAAAGGCATCCTCTTCCTGCTCCGTACCATGTAATCGAGACAAAAACTCACAAAGTCAGTCTAGGGTTGTCGAAAGTTTTTTTTTTAAGTGTCAGGTACAAAATAAAATGAAGGCCTTCCCATCAGCGTTAGGAGCTCCATTTGCTGATTCAGCAGGGGGTGAAGAAAAGGAAAAAAATGTTTAAAAATAAAATAAAAAATCATCATGTAGGTAAGGGTTTTTCTCTTCCGCTAAAATCCTGCAAAGTAACAGATACCAAACAGAAACCTAATGGACCCAGTTCAAAGTCAATGGGACCTGTCGGGATCCGTTTGTGTCCCGCATGACATTTGTTCATGTGTAACCTTCCTTCATTGCCGATTTTCGTTTTCATCCTTGCCGATCTGTTCCAATGTTTATTTTAAGTGTGGATGAAGCAGAACATTCTAGCTCTCCATGTCCTGTATGTGATCCCATAGAGATCACTGGTAATAATCCTAATATACAGGACAGGTGTAATACAGACACATTCCTAAGTCCCGGCCTGATGGCGGACGATGATCCGAGCTGACAGCCGTCAATTCAGGTCCATCACACACAGTCAAGCCGGGGCTTACCTACGTAATATGGACGCCAAAACGCAGCTGTAGTGCAGCCACATGCGGGGCCCCTGACATTGAATTACCGTCTCATCTTGAGCGCAGTCTAATGTGACATCTTCTGCTGCTGCTGCTGCTGCTGCTGCTGGACCCGGTGGCGGAGATTCTACCGCTTCTAAAATCTTCGTTGGCTCCTTTTCCTCCTATATCATAAAACACAAGAGAACGGGACGTTTTATAGACCATTCAATGCATAGTCACGTTTACCTTAAAGGGAACTTGTCACCTATTTATGCTGCCCAAACCGCGCAGGCCGCACAAGGCCAACACTACGATTTACTCTGAAATATAAAATTATAGCAGTAGCTGGATCGGCCCGATTAAAGTGTCTGGAGACTGTGATAGGGAAACCTTGTGACGTACATGTATGTCGCGGTGTGTAAAATGACAGGACACGGCAGCGTACGTGTAAGGGTGGGTTCACGCTGCAATTTTACTGTACGGGTACGGCTGGGGGGGGGGGGGAAGCGAAAACTGGGCGCTCCCGTATACCATCCTGATCAGGCCCGTATCTCAATTTCAATGAGCCGACCGGAGTCAAACTGTGACTCCGGTCGGCTCATTTTTGCCCCGTATCTGGTTTTGTGACAGGACCAAAAACTGCGGCATACCTGGGTTTTAAGTCCGGTGGGAAAACTGGGTACGGGGTAAAATTGAGCCGACCGGAGTCTCCGTTTGACTCTGGTCGGCTCATTGAAATTAAAGGGGTTATCCAGGAAAAAAAAGGATAGATAGATTAAGATGAGAGATAGATTAAGATGAGAGATAGATTAAGATGAGAGATAGATTAAGATGAGAGATAGATAGATTAAGATAGATAGATAGATAGATTCTACGTTAATCTATCTCAACTGGCTCCAGAAAGTTAAACAGATTTGTAAATTACTTCTATTTAAAAAATCTTAATCCTTTCAGTACTTATGAGCTTCTGAAGTTAAGGTTGTTCTTTTCTGTCTAAGTGCTCTCTGATGACACCTGTCTCGGGAACCGCCCAGTTTAGAAGAGGTTTGCTATGGGGATTTGCTTCTAAACTGGGCGGTTCCCGGGACACGTGTCATCAGAGATTACTTAGACAGAAAAGAACAACCTTAACTTCAGAAGCTCATAAGTACTGAAAGGATTAAGATTTTTTTAATAGAAGTAATTCACAAAATCTGTTTAACTTTCTGGAGCCAGTTGATATATCTATATCTATATCTATATCTATATCTATAAAAAGTTTTTTCCTGGAATACCCCTTTAATGAGATACGGGCCGGGTCCGGATGGGATACGGGAGTGCCCAGTTTTCGCTCCCCCCCAGCCGGATCCGGTTCCCATACAGTAAAATCAAAGCGTGAACCCACCCCAAGTCGTATGACCTTTAGGGGGTAAAAGGCTGTGATAATGTATACGCGTTTTAGAGACTCCAGGTCAGTGGTCTCCAAACTGTGGACCTCTAGCTATTTCAAAACTACAACTCCCAGCAGGCCCGGACAGCCAACGGCTGTCCGGGCATGCTGGGAATTGTAGTTTTGCAATAGCAAGAGGTCCAGTTTAGCGACCGCTGTTCTAGGTTATGGGTCAGTGCACTGTTATAAGGCCGAGGGCCATAGAAAGAGCTTATATGGGGTCACTACAGTGTAGATTAGTGTCTCTGTATTACAGTATGGTGACTGGTGACAATGCAGCTGGATGACATCTGCTGCGTTATCTCCAGGCCCATCGGTAATCACCGAAAAAGTCCCAGCAATAGTCCTGAGAACCCCCTAGGGCGGTTCAGGTCTCGACAGACATATCACCCCCCCGCCCCTTGCCCTGGAGTGTATTGAGGCCTCATTTGACATTCCACAATCCTGTATTACAACATAGTGAGGACGGGGTAGTGTCATTTCACACGCAGGTCAGTCAACATGTCTGTAAATAGCGGTCAGGGTGACATTGTGGATTTGTTCGATGCCATATCCAGAGCATGGAGGCTGAATCCGTGCTTAGGCCATGTGTGATCTGCTGTCCCAACCAGGGACCGTGCATCAGGCCGGGACTACAGAGACCTTCTATAGAGTTACTGACCGGTTATATCTATTCAGTCATCACTGCAGGCACCTCAGGGGGCTCCATTGTTCGGTATAGTTAAAGGGGAACTCTGGTACATTACATCTTATCCCCTATCCACAGGATATTGGATGAGTGTCTGATCGCGGGTGGTCCGACTGCAGAGAGTGTTCTAAAGCTTTGTAATCAGAACCAGTGTAATGAAGAAAACTGTGTCCTTGTAGCAGAATGTGACCCGTCAGACACCTTTTTCTGCTTAAGGCTGGGTTCACACCACGTTTTGTAACTACGGTTCCCGTATACGGCTGGGAGGAGGGGGCGGGGCTTAATCGCGGCGCCCGCACTCAGCCGTATTCGGGAACCGTATTTAATGCATGTCTATGAGCCGACCGGAGTGAACCGCAGCCTCCGGTCGGTTTCGTTTTTGGCCGTATGCGGTTTCCCGACCGCAGGCAAAAACGTGGCCGACTGCGTTTTTGCCTACGGTCGGGAAACCGCATACGGCCAAAAACGAAGCCAACCGGAGGCTGCGGTTCACTCCGGTCGGCTCATAGACATGCATTAAACACGGTTCCCGAATACGGCTGAGTGCGGGCGCTGCGATTAAGCCCCCTCCTCCCAGCCGTATACGGGAACTGTAGTTACAAAACGTGGTGTGAACCCAGCCTTACAGTCTGGTGCCTCTCACTCCCTAATCCGAATCCTGATCCCTAATGCTAACACCTACCCACAACCCCAAACCTAATCCAAATCCCACAACCCCAAACCTAATCCAACCCCTAATCCTAGTTCTAACCCCAACCCCTAATCCCAGTTCTAACCCCAACCCCTAATCCCAGTTCTAACCCCAACCCCTAATCCCAGTTCTAACCCCAACCCCTAATCCCAGTTCTAACCCCAACCCCTAATCCCAGTTCTAACCCCAACCCCTAATCCCAACCCCTAATCCCAATCCCAACCCCTAATCCCAATCCCAACCCCTAATCCCAATCCCAACCCCTAATCCCAATCCCAACCCCTAATCCCAATCCCAACCCCTAATCCCAATCCCAACCCCTAATCCCAATCCCAACCCCTAATCCCAATCCCAACCCCTAATCCTAATCCCAACCCCTAATCCTAATCCCAACCCCTAATCCCAATCCCTAATCCCTAATCCCAAATCCCAATCCCAACCCCTAATCCTAATCCTAATCCCAACCCCTAATCCTAATCCCAACCCTTCTCTTGCCGTGGTTGACATGCCCCTCCATGTATCTCTATGGGAGAGCCGGAGATGCAGCCTTCATGTATCTCTGACTCTCCCATAGAAATACATGAAGGAGGCCGTGTTGATCACATAGCGGTCAGCATAGCATTGATCAGTGTTATTGGCACTCAACTGCTCCTGCCTGGATCTTTGGCACGGAGCAGTGAATCGGCGATTGGACGGCAGGAAAGGTGGTAAGAGACCTTCTTCCGTCCGCTCAGCTGACCGGTATGTCGCGGTTTAGCCGCAGCAGTCCCGATCAGCCCACTGAGCTACCGGGAGTTAAATTAACCTCTTTTAGACGTCTAAAAGGTTAAAGGAGTAGTCCAGTGGTGACCCAGTGGTGAAAAACATATCCCCTATCCTAAGGATAGCGGATAAGTTTGAGATCGCGGGGGGTTCGACCGCTGGGGCCCCCTGCGATCTCCTGTACGGAGCCCCGACAGCCCGCGGGAAGGGGGCGTGTCGACCTCCGCACGAAGCGGCGGCCGACACGCCCCCTCAATACAACTCTATGGCAGAGCCGGAGCACTGCCTTCGGCAATCTTCGGCTCTGCCATAGAGATGTATTGAGGGGGCTTGTCGGCCGCTGCTTCGTGCGGAGGTCGACAGCCGTTATCTGTCTGGAGAGCTGGGGCCCCCGTACAGAGAGATCGCAGGGGGCCCCAGCGGTCGGACCCCCCGTGATCTCAAACTTATCGTTTTTCACCACTGGACTACCACTTTAATGCCGGACATCAGCTTGATCGGCTAGGTCGAGCATTAGCCGTGGGTCCTGGTTGCTTATAGCAACCGGGACCCACGGGGTATGATGCACGCTCACCTGCTGAGTACGTATCATACCTCTGGAGACGCAGACGGCAAGGGGCAAGGGGTTAAGCACCCCTCCCCCACCACCATAGGGGGATGAAGTGCCATCCAACATACTGGATCCATCTATCATTTATTCCATGTACCTCTTTCTTCGCGGACTCATCTTCGCCTATTTTACTGTCTATATTCTCAGCAACTTGTTCTGCAGGAATAATTGGGTCCTCAGTACAGAACACATGACTGGATGGAAGCCTGAAAGAAGAAGAAGAAGAAAAATAAATCAGACTTTGCAACAACATGTGCCACATATACTGTGAAGATGATCTAAAATAATTAATAAATATATATATATATATATATATATATATATATATATATATATATATATATATATATATATATATATATATATATATTACAAATATTAATAAAAAAATAAAAAAATAAACACATGACATTCATATAATTTTTATTTTAGGTAAATATGGTATATTATTTTTTTTGTTACTATGGAATATGAATCGAAAGAATCAAAAATATATATTTTATATACATACAGACACATTTACAATCATTTACAATCACTGTTTAATAAGGTGATTGAACGCCAGCACCATCATTTTTTATTCTAGCTCATTCATTCCTTCCCCAAGGTACTTCTTTTAAAAGGGGTACTTCGGTGGAATTATTATTATAATTTTTTTTTTAACGATCCTGCTCTTTGTATCAGATCACAGCTTTGCCAAAAAGCAACCAGGGTCCCTGTCTCCTCATTGGTTCAGCCGCTTCTCTCTCTCCCTCCTCCCCTGAAGCTCGACCTACTCTGTTCGGCTGCTGTATAAACACAAGCCCATCCAGAGCTGATGGGGCGGTCAGATTTCCATCAAGTACAGATTTAATAAAAATAATCCTCTGGTATGAATAAAGATGGACTTCAGGTCATTTTTGCACATGTACTAAGGAAGAATGATAGGAAATTGTTTTCCTCCAGCAAGGAATCATTGTTTTCTGTGTACTACGAAAAGTGCGCTCGGAACAGGGAATAAGTTAAGAACTGAACAGTGAAATAAAGACTAAATGAACGATTTCAGTAAAATATTCTTAAAAAATAAAAAAAAATAAAAAGTGTGTATATAAAATAGAAAATAATAAATAAATAATAAAATATAATATAATATAATAAGAAATAATTAATAATTAAGAAATAATTAATAATTAAGAAATAATTAATAATTAAGAAATTATAAAGAATTAATAATAATAAAAAGAATTAATAATAATAAAAATAATTAATAATAATAAAAATAATTAATAATAATAATAATAATAAGAATTAATAATAATAAAAAGAATTAATAATAATAATAATAATAAGAATTAATAATAATAATAATAAGAATTAATAATAATAATAAGAATTAATAATAATAAGAATTAATAATAATAATAAGAATTAATAATAAGAATTAATAATGAGAAATAATAATAAGAAATAATAATAAGAAATAATAATAAGAAATAATAATAATAGAAATACCTAGTAGAAATAAATAGAATAAATAGAAATAAAAATTATAATAACTAGAAATAATATTAATATTAACTACGGTATTTATTACTACTATTACTAATAATCGTAAATAATAGTAAAATATTCCGTGGGCCCCATCCATTGCACAAATTTCCAGTTTATCATAAATTGGCGCATATTTGCAGAATGTACAGAGGAAGCTCTGGGATAACGTGGCTCAGCCGCAGCATGTACAGCAGTGTTACCCTAACCAGTGTGCCTCCAGCTGTTGCAAAACTAGAACTCCCAGCATGCCCGGACAGCCAAAGGCTCCGCTAACCACACAGCACACAAAACTAGAAAACAAAAAAACAACAACCTTGTATTTAATCCTGCACCAAATCCACAGCTGCCTCCCCCATAATTCTGCCGGACTTCAGAGCTGAAATCTGCCAGGGTCCTCTCCCAATAAGCCAAAAGCCACCAGACAATACACAGTAACCGTATGTATCCGTACACCGACAGCTTCTACATAAACGTCCCTTAATGTATGAAAAGGCTTTGAGAAAACCAGATGGCGCAACAGATGCGAACAGAGCCTGGAAATACGAAAACTGAAGCGCGGTGCACATGGCGGCATCACACGGCAGTCAATACACCGGCTAAATATAGCTTATGGGAGACGATAAAAAAAGGGAAAAAATACAAAATCAAATCATTGAGAGGCGATAAAAAAGACCCCTGTAGAATATTTTCCTTCCGCGAAATCCATTGTATTTTACTATTCTAGTACAGTGATCTGCGTCCTCTAGAAGGAAACACGAAACGCGTTGTCATTTTATGCTTTTATTATACCAATAAACCTTTTATTTATATACCGCTGCTGCCCTCCATGCATTTGTGACAGGGCAGCACCTCTAAGGGGCCCCGGCCGGAACACGATCCGCACCAGTGAGTGGAATACCCTGAACTCCTCTCCATACACTATACTGCCTGACCGAAGTCATCGATGACCAGGACAGGACGCAGGGCTGCCACGAGGACTTTACCTGAGTGAATACATTCATCCACACACTTAAAAGGGGTCTTCCAGGCAAAAACTTTTATATATATCAACTGGTTTCGGAAAGTTAAACAGATTTGTAAATTACTTCTATTAAAAAATCTTAATCCTTCCAATAGTTATTAGCTTCTGAAGTTTTCTGTCTAACTGCTCAATGAAGATGTCACGTCCCGGGAGCTGTGCATGATGGGAAAATATCCCCATAGGAGCTGGACAGCTCCCGGGACGTGAGTCATCAGAGAGCAGTTAGACAGAAAACAACAACTCAACTTCAGAAGCTAATAACTATTGGAAGGATTAAGATTTTTTTAATAGAAGTAATTTACAAATCTGTTTAACTTTCCGGAGCCAGTTGATATATAAAAAAAAAGTTTTTGCCTGGAATACCCCTTTAAAGGGGTACGCTACTGGAAAGCTTTTTTTAATTATTATTATAATTTTTTTGTTTGTTTGCTTAAATCAACTGGTGCCAGAAAGTTAAAACAAACAGATTTGTAAATTACTATAAAAAAATAAAATAAAAAAAAATATTAATCCTTCCAGTACTTAGCTGCTATTTGCTCCACAGGAAGTTCTTTTCTTTTTGAGTTTCCTTTCTGTCTGACCACAGTGCTCTCTGCTGACATCTCTGTCCATTTTAGGAACTGTCCAGAGCAAGACAGGTTCCTCCTACTCTGGACAGTTCCTAAAATGGACAGAGGTGTCAGCAGAGAGCACTGTGGTCAGACAGAAAGGAAACTCAAAAAGAAAAGGAACTTCCTGTGGAGCATACAGCAGCTAATAAGTACTGGAAGGATTAAGATTTTTTAATAGAAGTAATTTACAAATATGTTTAACTTTCTGGCATCAGTTGATTAAAAAATAATAATAATAATAATTCCAGTGGAGTACCCCTTTAACAGTGTTGTGCCTGCAGCGCAACACTAAGAGGTGAGCGTGCAATCTCACCCCCCTTTGCTCCTTTTGAATAGTTTCGAGCTTTCTATTCCATCACTTTTTACTGGAAATTGCTGCACTTAGAGAGCGCCTGCGCTTTATTCCATATTACAGTCCCATAGAGAGATTGTACAGTATCACAATACACAAGACCACAAATGTATTCTAAGATTAAAGGGGTACTCCAGGGGTACTTAATCAACTGGTGCCAGAAAGTTAAAACAGATTTGTAAATTGCTTCTATAAAAAAAAAAAAAATCTTAATCCTTCCAGCACTTATTAGCTGCTGACTACTACTCCGCGAGGAGGTTCCCGGCGTCCTCGCCAGCTCACCTGTCTGACACTGTACCTCTGCCTTTTATGTTTCATGAATAAAGGATAAGAAATCACGACTTCGGTGAGTGCCATCTCATTATTTCTTTATTGCACTATTGAAGGTTTACTTTTGCTCTGCTGATTGAGCACCACCTATAGTGGAAGTTATTCACCTGCACTCGCACTCTTCCGGACCATCAGCAGTGCCGGTCTATACCTCACCACATTAGATTTGTCAATTACTTCTAATAAAAAAACTTAATCCTTACAGTACTTATTAGCTGCTAAATACTGCAGAGGAAATTCTATTCTTTTTGGAACACAGAGCTCTCTGCTGACATCACAAGCACAGTGCTCTCTGCTGACATCTCTGTCCATTTTACGAACTGTCCAGAATAGGAGAAAATCCCCATAGCAGACATATGCCGCTCTGGACAGTTCCTAAAATGAACAGAGATGTCAGCAGAGAGCACTGTGTTCCAAAAAGAATAGAATTTCCTCTGTAGTATTTAGCAGCTAATAAGTACTGGAAGGATTAAGACTTTTTTTAATAGAACTTTCTGGCACCAGTTGATTTAAAATAAATTAAAAAAAAAAAAAAATTTTCCACCGGAGTACCCCTTCAATTTAATTTCTAACATTTCTCTCACCGTCATTAATAAATTATCAGGTTCATAAAAAAAGGTCACGGGCAACGACAGAGCAGCTGCGGCGGCTCACCTGGGGGTGCGGAGGTTACCAGGATTAGCAGGGATTGACATTTTACAACACGAGAAGTCGCTGAGCTCACAGAATAAAAAGGTCATCGCCGCAACTTCAAGACAACTCTTCTGAAAATACTATGGAAGTCACGCTAAATCCCAAGGTATGTACGACAATCCGTCACCATTTCACTACGGCCAAAAGAGGAAACCCCCAAAACATAGGATCGATCTCCCTCTCAGAAAGTTAAACAGATTTGTAAATTACTTCTATATAAGAATCTTAATCCTTCCAGTACTTAGCTGCTGTATGCTCCACAGGAAGTTGTGCAGTTCTTTCCAGTGGGACCACAGTGCTCTCTGCTGACACCGCTGTCCATGTCAGGAACTGTTTTAACCAGGAGCAATTCCCCATAGAAAACCTCTCCTTGCTCAGTAAGAAGCAAGGAGAGGGACCCCCAGGAGCAAGGAGAGGGGACCCCCAAAATCTCCTGAACTGAATAATTCATTTTTATTTTACTTTATATATTTTTTTATTTTTATTTTATTTATTTATTTATTTTTACACACACACACACACACTTTCGAGTGGAATACCACAATCCTGCTCAGCGATCTTTTCTGAACGGAATTCGTGCAGAATTGCGGATATGCCGCGTGTGAACATTGCCTTCGATTCGAGAGCAAGTAGATAAGGAACGCGAAAGACTTCCAGAGCCAAGATTTGTAAAGTTCCCATAAAGCTTGTAAATACACACGGTTCGGACCGTTCAATGTCGAAAACGCACCAGATCAAGTAGACTTTTTAAAATGACGTGTAATAAAAATTGAGAAACGCGTCGGCTCTAGCAGTCAGGTGTTTATACAAGATGTCAAATAAAAGTTTGGGAATTTGACACATTTTGGAGGTTGAATTATCTGTATTAATAAAGTTTTGCTCCTAAATTTTTTTTTATTATTTTTAGACAAAAAAAATAAAAAAATCACTCTAGACACTCACCAGTGTCTGCACGCAAGTCAACCATTAAAGGGGTACTCTGGTGAAAACCTTTTTTCTTTTAAATCAACTGGTGCCAGAAAGTTAAACATATTTGCAAATTACTTCTATTAAAAAATCTTAATCCTTCCAGTACTTATTAGCTGCTGAATGCTAAAGAGGAAAATTCCTTTTTATTTTTATTTCTTTTTTTCTTTTTTTATTTTTTTTAACACTGATGACATCACGAGCACAGTGCTCTCTGCTGACATCTCTGTCCATTTTAGCAACCGTGCATAGCAGATGTATGCTAAGGGCAGCATGGTGGCTTAGTGGTTAGCACTGTTGCCTTGCAGTGCTGGGGACTTGGGATCAAATCCCACTAAGGACAACAATAAATAAATAAAGCGTTATTATAATAACGTCAGCAGAGAGAACTATTAATAGAAGTCATTTACAAATATGTTTAACTTTCTGGCACCAGTTGATTTAAAAGAAAAAAGGTTTTCACCAGAGTACCCCTTTAAAGTAGTTATACACACATAATGTACATCAGTGTTTCCCAACCCGGGTGCCTCCAGCTGTTACAAAACTACAACTCCTAACATGCTCTATAATGTCCTCCATGCTGCTGCTACTTCTGAGGGTGTGCTATAAAGCAATGTTTCACAACACATCTATTGCAAAACTACAACTTCCAGCATGCTCTATAATGTCCTCCATGCTGCTGCTACTTCTGAGGGTTTGCTATAAAGCAATATTTCACAACACATCTATTGCAAAACTACAACTTCCAGCATGCCCGGACAGCCTTAGGCTGTCCGGGCATGCTGGAAGTAGTAGTTTTGCAACAGCTGGAGGCATCCTACACAAATGGTGGCAGATAATTAAACACAAAAAAGGATAAACTGCACCAATTAGGTATATATTGTGCTCTATTTTTCATGATATATACTAGGTGCAAGGGATCTATAAAGTCGTGAATCAGTATAGCTCCATAAACTATTTTATACAAAGAAAGAGAAAAACTCAAACGAAGAGCAATTGCTACTGATAAATTTGCAAAATTTTATTAGTATATCCAAAATGTTAAAAAGCGTCACACATATGTGACTGATTTCGATAAGGATAAAATACCAGGTGTGTGTGTATAAAGCCATACAAAATGAGATGTCTCCGATACAACCGGAAAACACGTAGGTGGATCAGGTACAGTAGAAGTAATAATCACAATGGATATATATATATATATATATATATATATATATATATATATATATATATATATATATATATATATATATATATATATATATATATATATATATATATATATATATATATATATATATATATATATATATATATATATATATATATAGTGAGGTCAGGACATGATGTAATATGGCTCCTATTCAAAAAGAAGTAACCAGGGGTCCAAAAAGGGCCCCAGTAGAATGAGAAGCTAACTGCTATATCACATGATTGGTATAGAGAATGGGCCCAAAGTATGTGATATAGCAGTTAGCTTCTCATTCTACTGGGGCCCTTTTTGGACCCCTGGTTACTTCTCTTTTGAATAGGAGCCATATTACATCATGTCCTGACCTCACTAAATATATATATATATATATATATATATATATATATATATATATATATATATATATATATATATATTATCCATTGTGATTATTACTTCTACTGTACCTGATCCACCTACGTGTTTTCCGGTTGTATCGGAGACATCTCATTTTGTATGGCTTTATACATACACACCTGGTATTTTATCCTTATCGAAATCAGTCACATATGTGTGACGCTTTTTAACATTTTGGATATACTAATAAAATTTTGCAGATTTATCAGTAGCAATTGCTGTTCGTTTGAGTTTTTCTCTTTCTTTGTATAAAATGGTGGCAGATGCCTAGTAAAAGGCTCACCAATATCTGTAAGGAATAAGAAGAATACATAGCAATATATAGTGTAATAAAACCTCTTCATATGCAGCGCCCCCACCTGAGGCCTCCTGGAATGGCGCCTTTACACAGAGAACGGCTTTAGTCTCTTTGTGATGCTCTGAATAGAACAGATGCCAGAACCCATCATAATCATCACATTAAGCTAATGTCCTGGCAGAAGCTCCTAATACCAGCTGTAATACCGCTGCCAGACACCAGAGTGTTCTGATATATTACAGCTGAGAGTATATATGCCTTACAGAGCCCCCCCACATCTACAGTATGTACACCATAGTACAGAGCCCCCCTCCCACATCTACAGTATGTACACCATAGTACAGAGCCCCCCCCCCCACATCTACAGTATATACACCATAGTACAGCGCCCCCCCCCCACATCTACAGTATATACACCATAGTACAGCGCCCCCCCCCCCCACATCTACAGTATATACGCCATAGTACAGAGCCCCCCCCACATCTACAGTATATACGCCATAGTACAGAGCCCCCCCCCCCCACATCTACAGTATATACACCATAGTACAGAGCCCCCCCCCACATCTACAGTATGTACACCATAGTACAGAGCCCCCCCTCCCACATCTACAGTATGTACACCATAGTACAGAGCCCCCCCCCCACATCTACAGTATATACACCATAGTACAGCGCCCCCCCCCCCACATCTACAGTATATACACCATAGTACAGAGCCCCCCCCCCCCCACATCTACAGTATATACACCATAGTACAGCGCCCCCCCCCCCCCACATCTACAGTATGTACACCATAGTACAGAGCCCCCCCCCACATCTACAGTATATACACCATAGTACAGAGCCCCCCCCCACATCTACAGTATATACACCATAGTACAGAGCCCCCCCCCACATCTACAGTATATACACCATAGTACAGAGCCCCGCCCCACATCTACAGTATATACACCATAGTACAGAGCCCCGCCCCACATCTACAGTATATACGCCATAGTACAGAGCCCCCCCCCACATCTACAGTATATACGCCATAGTACAGAGCCCCCCCCCCCACATCTACAGTATATACACCATAGTACAGAGCCCCCCCCCCACATCTACAGTATATACACCATAGTACAGAGCCCCCCCCCCACATCTACAGTATATACACCATAGTACAGAGCCCCCCCCCCCACATCTACAGTATATACACCATAGTACAGAGCCCCCCCCACATCTACAGTATATACACCATAGTACAGCGCCCCCCCCCCCCACATCTACAGTATATACACCATAGTACAGAGCCCCGCCCCACATCTACAGTATATACACCATAGTACAGCGCCCCCCCCCCCCACATCTACAGTATATACACCATAGTACAGAGCCCCCCCCCACATCTACAGTATGTACACCATAGTACAGAGCCCCCCCCCCCACATCTACAGTATATACGCCATAGTACAGAGCCCCCCCCCACATCTACAGTATATACACCATAGTACAGAGCCCCCCCCACATCTACAGTATATACACCATAGTACAGCGCGCGCCCCCCCCCACATCTACAGTATATACGCCATAGTACAGAGCCCCCCCCACATCTACAGTATATACACCATAGTACAGCGGCGCCCCCCCCCCATCTACAGTATATTGGCCATAGTACAGAGCCCCCCCCCACATCTACAGTATATTGGCCATAGTACAGAGCCCCCCCCCCCCCATCTACAGTATATTGGCCATAGTACAGAGCCCCCCCCCCCCCCCATCTACAGTATATTGGCCATAGTACAGAGCCCCCCCCCCCCCCATCTACAGTATATTGGCCATAGTACAGAGCCCCCCCCCCCCCATCTACAGTATATTGGCCATAGTACAGAGCCCCCCCCCCATCTACAGTATATTGGCCATAGTACAGAGCCCCCCCCCCATCTACAGTATATTGGCCATAGTACAGAGCCCCCCCCCCCCCCCATCTACAGTATATACACCATAGTACAGAGCCCCCCCCCCCCCCCCATCTACAGTATATACACCATAGTACAGAGCCCCCCCCCCCATCTACAGTATATACACCATAGAACAGCACCCCCCCCCCCCCCCCACATCTACAGTATATACGCCATAGTACAGAGCCCCCATCCTGTCCTATACACCATCTGTACCCTGACAGATCAGCTGCCGCCCCGGACGAGATTCTGAGAATACATATAACATTCGACTCAAAGCCCGAGGGGGCGACTCTGCAAATACATTTATACATTCACTAAGGAGGGGGGGGGGGGGGGTGTGGGGATTTTACATTTCTTAAGAAATTCATCAGAAGTGGAAGAGATTGAATAGGAATATCATAGTGGGAAATAATAAGTAGTTTATGAGACTCCTATTGAGACCGTTCAGCTGTTCCCACATCTGACATTTATGACGTATCCTTTAAGTTGGGGGGGGGGGGTAAGTTCTATACCGGGGGGGTAAGTTCTATACCGGGGGGGTAAGTTCTATACCGGGGGGGGGGTCTGACTGCTTGTAACCCCGGCAGTCCGCAGGAGGGGGCGTGTCCATCCCAAGCATGATGCGGTGGCCAACACCTCCTCCCCCATGTATCCCAAAGAGATGTCACCCGCCACGTCATGTGAGGACTGAAGCGCCCCCTCCTGCGGACTGCCGGGGTCTCGTACAGGAGATCGCAGAGGATCCCAGCATTCGGACCCCCCCCCCACCATGACCTATAAGTTATAAAATAGATTATATAAAATAGATTTCATTCCATTAGAGCCCCCTGTAATCCTTCTCCATGTGACCACAATTTCACCACATTTCCCCCAGTTTTGGACTCCGATCACATCCCCCTTTCCCAGACTTTACCAGGGAGGGTCCGGAATACGAAAAGTCACGGATGCCATGACATCTCCTCCACCTGACCCAACCCTGAACATCAAGTTTAGAGATGAGACTCTTTCCTAGGACTGTATCCATCTTTTCCAGCCCACCGGAGCACCGGAAAGCTGAACTAATTTATGCAGGAAAAGTCATCAACTGCCGAGCCGAGAAGTTCGTGACGAATCAAATTTACTGCAAGTTCGGTCATCTCTAGTTATAACCTTAAAAATGGGTACTCAGGTGGAAAACTTTTTTTTCCCCAAATCAACTGGTTTAAACAGATTTGTAAATTACTTCTGTTAAAAAAATCTTAATCCTTTCAATAATTATCAGCTGCTGAAGTTTTGTGTCTGGTAACAGTGCTCTCTGCTGACATCTCTGCTTGTCTCGGGATCTGCACAGAGTTGAAGAGGTTTGCTATGGGGATTTGCTTCTAAACTGGACAGTTCCCGAGACAGGTGTCATCAGAGAGCACTTAGACAGAAAAGAACAACTCAACTTAAGCAGCTCATAAGTACTGAAAGGATTAAGATTTTTTTTAATAGAAGTAATTTACTGATCTGTTTAACTTTCTGGAGCCAGTTGATATCTAAAAAAAAAAATAAAAAAAAATAAATAAAAAAAGTGGTTTTTCCTGGATAACCCCTTTAATGATGCATCCTGTAGACGTGGAGGTGTCCGGATGGGCATGGCCCCTTTAAGTTGTAACCATAATGGGTTATATAGGAAAGTATTGAAGCGAGTGAGTAAAGACGTTTCTTCAGTATTGATTATTCTTGTAAAAGAGACGAGAAACTACATTACATCCCCTTCCTGGAGCGATGACCGTCCGGGGAGAAGAGGCATCGGCTGGAGGCGCTGGGTTTGTTCTGCTTAAAGGGCTATCCCAGATTTAAGTAAGAACTCCAGGCCCATTCACCATCACCAGTCCTACAACACCATCGGTTTCATTCCAGGACAGTTGTATCCATGTGCGTCAATGCTGTAACTGGGTCATGTGATCACAAGCCTGATCAGCACCTACCCAGCTGTATACTGGGAATCAGTATATACAGTACATGTGTATATATATATATATATATATATATCATATATACACACACTAATATATATATATATATATATATATATATATATATATATATATATATATATATATATATATATATATACATACATACATACACGGTATTTTTTTTTTCATAATATATTAATATGTTTTATATACACAGACACACACCACTTTAAGAAGACTCATCAAAACTGCACATAATGTGAACTTACACAACCTACTATGAGTCTCAGAAGTTCACCTGGGTGACTTCCAGGAGCCTCATTAGATAACCAGGTGCAGTGATCAGACTCCACCCCCTCTCTAAAAAAAGCCAGAGGATTCACGAGATACATAGGCAGCATTAGGAAATCATTTCAGTGAATGAACTGCAATCAATACAGCGAAACAAAATCGGCATCAGCTCAGGCAGGTACATTATTTAAGAGATTTTGCTGCTGCATAAGGAAAAAAAGTAATTTTGCAACAGCTGGAGAACCACAGGTTGGAATGTTACTGGCTAGAGGACGAAGCACAGTACATTACAGGCCCCCCTGTGCCCCTTTCCCAGCAGGCCTCTCACCACCCTCCCATCTAGGGCACATTTTCGGTTTCCACTTTATGGAAATCTTTACTAACATGAAAGCTTATCTGGGTGCCCTCGGGCCCGGCTTTGTTATTTCCATCATGCACGCCGCGGGCGCTCCCCATCCTGGCAGACCTCCGCACATTACTGCCCAGTCACCGTACTAAATGGCAGAACCCATGAGCTCAGCACAATGCCGCCTCGCTGAGATCTAAGCAAACACAACTAGTTTGGCTCTCACCCACGCTCCATTGTGTTGGGGACTTTAATTCCTTGGGCGTTTTATGCTGCGGCCGAGGTCAGAGGAGAATGGCGCCAGTCACAATAATACACTGACACAGCATTTCCCAACCAGGGTGCCTCCAGCTGTTGCAAAACTAAAACTCCCAGCATGCTCTATAATGTCCTCCATGCTGCTGCTACTTCTCAGAGTTTGCTATAAATCAGTTTTTCACAATACAGCTGTTGCAAAACTACAACTTCCAGCATGCCCGGACAGCCTTAGGCTGTCCGGGCATGCTGGGAGTTGTAGTTTTGCAACAGCTGGAGGCACCACGGTTGGGAAACCCTGCTCTGACAGGTCGCCTGCTCTGGGGGATCGTGAAGCAGGATGACACGTAGACACCACCGCGGTCACTATCTGAGAAGGCTTCCCTATAAAAAGATGGCTTATCTGTCTGAAAGACCCGTGGATGACCCGACCCCCCCAGGTCCCATGAAGCAGAGGCCTAAAATCTCTCTTGGCTACAGAGCGCCATATAGTAGGGCACCGCCACATGCACGCTCATCTCAGCTAAGTGTGCATGTCTTTTCAATAAGACACCTCTGCTCCCTCCAGACTCAGCTGTCAGCTGCTTATCTCCCCTGAGAACCACCCCCCCCCCCCACCCAACACTCCTGACATTTCTCTCCCCCGTGGTCTGTCTACGAGGGAAGAGTTGGGAGGTCCCTATACACATTACACGGTTGGCCAGTCCCAAGGAAATTGGCAGGTTCATCCAACGATAATCTTCGTGTAGTGGTCTCCCAACTGAGGACCTTCAGCTGTTTCACAACTACCAACATGCCCTTGTAGTTCTGCAAAAGCTGGAGGTCCACAGTTAAGGGAACTGTACACTCGAGATCAGCGGCCACATGGTCCATTAGGAGCTTCGGTTAAGAGTCATTGACTTCTATGGGAGAGTGTTGTGGGCATGCTCGGCAACCTGTGAAATGAGAGAGTTAGGAGAAAAGACAAACACTCTCCCATAGAAGTAAATAGGTGGGCAGGGTGCCACTTTTTCTTTCTGCACAGGTCACACAACATGCTCACAAAAACTCTCCCATAGGACTAATTGGAGGATTTGACCACTCACAGGTCATGAAGCACACACCACTCTCCCATAGAAGTAAATAGGTAATGTGACCGGTCACCACTTTCCTTCTTTCTGCACAGGTGACACAGCATGCTCACAAGAACTCCCATATAACCAATTGGATGATTTGACCACTCACCACTTTATCCTATTAGTTCTATGGGAGAGTTTTTGTGAGCATGCTGTGTGACCTGTGCAGAAAGGAAAGTGGGGACCTGTCATATAACCTATTTCCTTCTATGGGAGAATGTTGTGGCCATGCTTCATGACCTGTACAGGATGGGGAACGTAGTGAGCTGTCAAATCCTCTATTTACTCCTATTGGAGAGTGTCATGGTCATGCTCTACGACCTGTGCAATCAAAAAAGGTGAAGTGGTGAGCGGTTATATCAACTATTTACTTCCATGGGAGAGTGTTGTGGGCATGCTCTGCGACGTGTGAGGAAGACATTTTGCAGAGAAGGAGCTTAAAAATATATGGTTTACAGTTCATGCAGTACGCTTCCTCTCACAGTGGCTGATGGAAGACAGAACAGTTAAAGGCGGAGGAGTATTTACATCTGATAAAGTGATGGGATGCTGCTGCATTGATAAGTGGGTGTCCGACCCCTGGGGCTTCCAAAACCCCGAGAATAGGGGGCTGCAGAACTGGCTTAATGCTAGAAACCCCTTTAGTATTTATCCCTGTATAACAACAACTGTAGCCCTAATCAGATGAAGGAAATTGTCTGCTGCCCCCTGTACAGTCGGAGTCCTCTTTATTTTCGGGATCAGTGGAGTTTCTTAAGTTTGGATTCTTCCCTATCATAAAGCAATAGGTATGAGAATCCTCCTCTTTTTCTACATCAGTGTTTCCCAACCAGGGTGCCGCCAGCTGTTGCAAAACTACAACTCCCAGCATGCTCGGACAGCCTTTGGCTGTCCGAGCATGCTGGGAGTTGTAGTTTTGCAGCAGCTGGAGGCACCCTGGTTGGGAAACACTGTTCTATGTATATAAAGCCCTGTATAGGTTACATTGTGCACTATAGGATAGATGAGAATAGGAGATGTCCACTAAACACTGGAAGGGGTTAAACTTCATGCCATCGGAATTATCTGCAAATGTTCACATACGCGGACACTCTATACCCCACGTACTGGAATATAATGGAAACAATTTCTGTTCTTTGCAATGTGGGCTCTAAATAGCGCATACCAAGCAATCCTGGTGTCCAGGCCGGGGATGTGCGGAGATGTAGAGGAGATATCCAGCCTTCAGGACAGGCCATACAAACCGGATCAGAGGGGCCCCGGTACCAGCCTTCAGGGCAGGCCATCCAAACCGGATCAGAGGGGGCCCGGTACCAGCCTTCAGGGCAGGCCATCCAAACCGGATCAGAGGGGGCCCGGTACCAGCCTTCAGGGCAGGCCATCCAAACCGGATCAGAGGGGGCCCGGTACCAGCCTTCAGGGCAGGCCATCCAAACCGGATCAGAGGGGCCCCGGTACCAGCCTTCAGGACAGGCCATCCAAACCGGATCAGAGGGGCCCAGTACCAGCCTTCAGGACAGGCCATCCAAACCGGATCAGAGGGGCCCAGTACCAGCCCTTAGGACAGGCCATCCAAACCGGATCAGAGGGGCCCCGGTACCAGCCTTCAGGACAGGCCATCCAAACCGGATCAGAGGGGCCCGGTACCAGCCTTCAGGACAGGCCATCCAAACCGGATCAGAGGGGCCCCGGTACCAGCCTTCAGGACAGGCCATCCAAACCGCATCAGAGGGGCCCCGGTACCAGCCTTCAGGACAGGCCATCCAAACCGGATCAGAGGGGCCCGGTACCAGCCTTCAGGACAGGCCATCCAAACCGGATCAGAGGGGCCCCGGTACCAGCCTTCAGGACAGGCCATCCATACCGGATCAGAGGGGCCCGGTACCAGCCTTCAGGACAGGCCATCCAAACCGGATCAGAGGGGCCCCGGTACCAGCCTTCAGGACAGGTCATCCATACCAGATCAGAGGGGCCCGGTACCAGCCTTCAGGACAGGCCATCCATACCGGATCAGAGGGGCCCCGGTACCAGCCTTCAGGACAGGCCATCCATACCGGATCAGAGGGGCCCCGGTACCAGCCTTCAGGACAGGCCATCCAAACCGGATCAGAGGGGCCCAGTACCAGCCTTCAGGACAGGCCATCCAAACCGGATCAGAGGGGCCCCGGTACCAGCCTTCAGGACAGGCCATCCAAACCGGATCAGAGGGGCCCCGGTACCAGCCTTCAGGACAGGCCATCCAAACTGGATCAGAGGGGCCCAGTACCAGCCTTCAGGACAGGCCATCCAAACCGGATCAGAGGGGCCCGGTACCAGCCTTCAGGACAGGCCATCCAAACCGGATCAGAGGGGCCCCGGTACCAGCCTTCAGGACAGGCCATCCAAACCAGATCAGAGGGGCCCAGTACCAGCCTTCAGGACAGGCCATCCAAACCGGATCAGAGGGGCCCCCGGTACCAGCCTTAAGAACAGGCCATCCAAACCGGATCAGAGGGGCCCCGGTACCAGCCTTCAGGACAAGCCATCCAAACCGGATCAGAGGGGCCCAGTACCAGCCTTCAGGACAGGCCATCCATACCAGATCAGAGGGGGTCGGGACCAGCCTTCAGGACAGGCCATCCATACCAGATCAGAGGGGCCCAGTACCAGCCTTCAGGACAGGCCATCCAAACCGGATCAGAGGGGCCCGGTACCAGCCTTCAGGACAGGCCATCCAAACCGGATCAGAGGGGCCCGGTACCAGCCTTCAGGACAGGCCATCCATACCAGATCAGAGGGGGGCCGGGACCACCTTCTGGACAGGTCATCCATACCGGATCAAAGGGGGGCCGGGGCCTGGTACCCGCCTTCAAGACAGGTCATCCATACCGGATCAGAGGGGGGCCGGGACCACCTTCAGGACAGGTCATCCATACCGGATCAGAGGGGGGCCGGGGCCCGATACCCGCCTTCAGGACAGGTCATTCATACCGGATCAGAGGGGGGCCGGGGCCTGGTACCCGCCTTCAGAACAGGTCATCCATACCGGATCAGAGGGGGGGGGCTGGGGCCCGGTACCCACCTTCAGGACAGGTCATCCATACCGGATCAGAGGGGGGGGGCTGGGGCCCGGTACCCACCTTCAGGACAGGTCATCCATACCGGATCAGAGGGGGGCCATGGCCCTGTACAAGCCTTCAGGACAGACCATCCATACCGGATCGAGGGGCCGGTACCTCCTCAGTGCGGCATCATCTTCAGTGTTTGCAATGGTTTCAGGCTGGTTTGTAGTTGCAGACGCCATACATTTCTACAGCAGCGAACTGGTGCAAGATACTGGAGCAATGTCATGTACACTACAATGGGATAACTCTGCAATACTGTGCACACGCTCCACAGCTCTCCCACAGATTGTGGGGGTGCTAGGAGTCGGACCCCACTGAACTAAGACTGATGGCCTATTCGGAGGAGAGAGTCATGTTCAGGAAATGAAAAAAAAAGTTGAAGGTGAAGTTCTCATGATCCCTCCAGGCCTCTCAAGGAATGCAGCCATACTGGAGATAAAAAATACACCTCTTTACTGGTCTGACTGGGAAAGGTCAGGTCACCGCCATAATGACACCATCATACTATGATCGGAAGCAAATGGAGACAGCATAGAGTAACGTCGTGCAACCTGTACAGCAACCACTGTGCTGCTGTTCCACTCAGCTACTAGATAATACACAGCAAGGTCATTCTACTGTGGCAAAACTACAACTCCCTTCGGCTGTCAGGGCATGCTGGGTGTTGTAGTTTTACAACAGACGTAGAGCCACAGATTAGAATACACCGTCACCTCTTTATCTACTGCTTCCTGGTGTTCATAGGTTATCCACATTATTCTTTATTATCCCCTCGTGTGTGAGTGGAGGTCGAGCATGCACGCTGCAGTTCCATCCGCCCGCTAGATGGCGCTCTCCTGTCTTCTGCCATTTATTAGCAAATGAACAGAGCAGCAACATGCATGCGCCACCACCGCGCAATTCACAGGGTGAAGCCCAAGGACCCTCGTTCTGGTGACTAGTGAGGTTTCATCTCCCAGATCCCTCCCCGCCATCTCCCAGATCCCTCCCCGCCATCTCCCAGATCCCTCCCCGCCATCTCCCAGATCCCTCCCCGCCATCTCCCAGATCCCTCCCCGCCATCTCCCAGATCCCTCCCCGCCATCTCCCAGATCCCTCCCCGCCATCTCCCAGATCCCTCCCCGCCATCTCCCAGATCCCTCCCCGCCATCTCCCAGATCCCTCCCCGCCATCTCCCAGATCCCTCCCCACCATCTCCCAGATCCCTCCCCGCCATCTCCCAGATCCCTCCCCGCCATCTCCCAGATCCCTCCCCACCATCTCCCAGATCCCTCCCCACCCCTTCTCTGGGAGCTGGTAGATGAGGTCATCAGAACCAAGGTCTGACATTCTGTCACTCACATTAAGCACTGTAAGATTTTTTCTGAGTCAGACTGGTGATCACATGATTACCAGAGTTAGGTCAACTAGCAACTATGTTCTGGTCATTTCACAAATGTTTACGTGTTCAGCCAAAAAATGTGCAGTAAACAGTGAAAACACGCACGTGCAATTCAGGCCAATGAGGAGTAAGATTTATCAAAACCTGTCCAGAGGAAAAGTTACCCATAGCAACCAATCAGATCGCTTCTTTCATTTATCAGAGGCCTCTTCTAAAATATAAGAAGCGATCTGATTGGTTGCTATGGGCAACTCAGCACCTTTTCCTCTGGACGGGTTTTGATAAGTGTCCCCCATGTCTGTTCTTGTACATATACGTTGGCATCGCCTCTTGACACGTTTGTCCACGTATACCAGCCACGGGTGGCACAATAGCGACGTAAACTCAGCCCAAAAAGATGGAACAAACAGGTTACGTGTGCCGCTCAGGGCTGATGACTTTGGAAACGTCACTTTATTTTTTTGGCAGGCGGCTGTACATGTGCAAATATTTGTTCTACGTTATGTACAATGAGGCCGGATTACAATTGTGGGAACATGATTTTAGATCCATTACCATTCGCCGGGTAAATGAGTGTGACGGGGACGATATTTGCGCTTGGTAATTCGTAAGGGAATATTTGCAGAGGGTTCCTTAAAGGGGTTATACAGGAAAAAAATAAAAATTACATTTTTTTTTATATATCAACTGGCTCCAGAAAGTAAAACAGATTTGTAAGTTACTTCTTTTAAAAAATCTTAATCCTTTCAGTACTTATGAGCTGCTGAAGTTGAGTTGTTCTTTTCTGTCTAAGTGCTCTCTGATGACTCCTGTCTTGGGAGCTGTCCAGAGAAGAAGCAAATCCCCATAGCAAACCTTTTCTACTCTGTGCAGTTCCCAAGACAAGCAGAGATGTCAGCAGAGAGCACTGTTGCCAGACAGAAAACAACAACAACTCAACTTCAGCAGCTGATAATTATTGAAAGGATTAACTATCCAGAGCAGCATATGTTTGCTATGGGGATTTTCTCCTACTCTGGACAGTTCTTAAAATGGACAGAGATGTCAGCAGAGAGCTCTGTGTTCCAAAAAGAAAAGAATTTCCTCTGCAGTATTCAGCAGCTAATAAGTACAGGAAGGATTAAGATTTTTTAATAGAAGTAATTTACAAATCTGTTTAACTTTCTGGCACTAGTTGATAAAAAAAAAAAAAAAAAAAAAAAAAAAAAAAGGTTTTTCCTGGAATATCCCTTTAAGGCCGACAGATCGATACGGGTCACCTGATTTCTGACCTGGTAAGGCGGTTCGCTCCGATTCTAGGAGAACAGTATATGGCACTATCCTGGCGTCACCGGGTCTTCCATAGAATCAGTTAGGGCTGCACGATATATCGCAATCTCATATCGATTTTTGCTATATGTCCCCCAGGAAAATTTGTGGTTACCTGCAACAGCGGCGGCATGGCACCATATCACACAGGCACCTGGGTCGCCCCTAAAATCAAGTGGTTAGTCTGTTTCACCCAGGGTGCCTCCAGCTTTTGCAAAACTACAACTCCCAGCATGCCCGGACAGCCGTTGGCTGTCCGGGCATGCTGGGAGTTGTAGTTTTGCAACAGCTGGAGGCACCATGATTAGGACACACTTTACATAGTATTAGGGACACAGGGGAAACTTAAAAAAACCTGATGCTCACCTATCCCCAGTCCCCCCGTAGGTCTGCCGCAGATCCAGATTTCCTCCGTGCCATCCTGACGAGCAGCTGGATCCAGGACCTTTCCCGTTCAGCCAATCAGTGGCCGAAGCGGTGTCATGTGTCAGGCCAGTGATTGGCTAAGCAGGAAGGTCCTGTAAGTCCAATAAGACACCGGACTACATGAAGGTGAATGGGATCTGCGACAGACCTACTGGGAACCAGGTCCAGATAAGCATCAAAGTTTCCTCATGTGGGACATAAACATCACTCTGCTTCCTCCGTAGCGTTACGCTGGGCGCAGTGGAGGAGGTGGAGTTACGCGTGTGTCACCTGCTCCTCCATGGAACGCCAAAATGCGGATGGGAAAAAGGGGTAACGGAGCGGCAGCAGGTATCGGGGGGGGGGACAATGAACGAGTCCCCGATACCATGAAAATGGCTAGTGACGGCCCCGACACCGATACTAGTACTTTGGACAGTGTTTCCCAAACCAGGGTGCCTCCAGCTGTTGCAAAACTACAACTCCCAGAATGCCCAAATGGCCTTTGGCCATTTGGGCATACTGGGAGTTGTAGTTTCGCAACAACTGGAGGCCCCCTGGTTTGGGAAACACTGAAATAGCATAAGAATTTTATCGGAGGGGGAGGAATGTCACCATTTTATTTTCTATTTTTTATTTATTTTTTATTATTATTATAGCGCAATCGCATACTGAAATTGCTCTATTTACCTCCATAATCTCAATTGCACATTTTCCCCCCCCCAAATCGTGCAGCCCTAGAACCCCCTGTAACCTTCTCCGCAGATGATGGGAGTCGGAATCTTCCTTACAGGTCACAGTCCACAGAGTTGTTTTCCTGGAGGATTCGCTGACTCAGGTTGTCGTGAGGTGAAGCTCTGAATAGCCGCCTGTGATCTTAAACTACACAACCCCCCCCCCCCCCCCACCTACCCCTGTGGCAGCCTCTAACCAAACGTACGTCACCGCGTATGAGCCGGGAACAGACGCCGCCATTCAGCTCAGATAGAGGGATTTATGTATTTTATCATCTCATAACCCGGAGCTGCCGGACAGACTGGGGGAGGGAATACAATACTGACAAAATGTTCTCAGGATAGCGCGGCCTCTCATACGTTTGTACAACAGTCAGAACTAATCAATCCCAGAGAGTCCCTGCGATCAGTCATGTCCAGCAGACCCTTTATTCTCCCCCCAACACCAGTATAACATCTACTCTGACATACAGGGGGTCCAGAGTCGTAGCCCCTTTCCTCTTCTTTCTCACCCCTAGGTGTAGGGTTTATGTTAAATGGGCACTGTCTGAAAAGAAATAAATAAATAAAATTATATGTTGTACATCTTGGCAAAACATTAACTTTTCTAATATACCGTATTTTTCGCCCTATAGGACGCACCGGCGTATAAGACGCACCGTATTTATAGGTGCAAAATCTAAAAAAAAATAAATAAATAAATAAAGATTTTGAACCCAATAGTGGTCTTCAACCTGCGGACTTCCAGATGTTGCAAAACTACAACTCCCAGCATGCCCGGACAGCCGTTGGCTGTCCGGGCATGCTGGGAGTTGTAGTTTTGCAACATCTGGAGGTCCGCAGATTGAAGACCACTGCGTAGGAGGTAATACTCACGTGTCCCCGCCGCTCCGGACCCGTCACCGCTGCCCTGGATGTCGCTCCATCGCTGTCGCCGCGTCCCCGTCGCTCCGGAACGTCTCTGCTGCCGGCCGGGTATCCTCGCTCTCCGTCACCGCCATCATGTCGTTACGCACGCCGACGCACGTACGCGACGACGTGATGACGAGGAAGGAGAGCGCCGGCCATACAGGGGATCCCTGAACGGAGAAGACACCGAGGAGGCAGGTAAGGTCCCTCCCGGTGTCCTGTAAGCACTAACCCGGCTATTCAGTCAGGATGCTGGCGGTGAAATCGCGACGGTCCGGAACAGCCCGACTGAACAGCCTGATTAGTGTCACTTTACCTTCAGACGTGGTGGTCAGCTTTGATCGCCGCGTCTGAAGGGTTAATACAGGGCATCACCGCGATCGGTGATGTCCTGTATTAGCCGCAGGTCCCGGCCGTTGATGGCCACAGGGACCGCCGCAATAGGGGTGTATTCGCAGACGCACCGACTTTTTTCCCCCCCAGTTTTGGGGAAGAAAAAGTGCGTCTTATACGGCGAAAAATACGGTACTGAAGAAAAAATATATATATTTTATAGAAATCAAGGCTTATAAAAAGACCACTAGGGGTCCCCATATTATCCAGAACATAATCCTGTCCGGCTGCATCATCATTGTCCCAACTGAAGCACAGGCAGGTATGAAGTCCAGGAAGTGAGGGCGGGACTAGAACTCCTCTGTGCTCACTCCTGTCCTATCAGACTGCAGCATGAAGACAGAGGAGGGGGTTACAAAGCAGCCTGCAGTGATTGGATGAAGAGACACAGCACAGCAGATTCAGGGAAGAAGTGAATGCTTGGTGAGTGAGGGCGGGGCCCCTTCCTGAGCAGTGGATATCTGAATGAGTGAGCAGCAGAATGGAGGGACTTGTGAGCCAAATACAGAAGCTAAACCCATAAAAAAAAAAAAAAAAAATTATAATAATTCTCTAATTTTTTGCACCATGACCTGTAGTTTTTATAGCTCCGGTGGAACACTCTTTAAATCAACTGGTGCCAGAAAGTTAGACAGATTTGGAAATTACTTCTATGTAAAAAAAAATCTTTACCCGTCCAGTACTTTTTAGCAGCTGTATGCTACAGAGGAAATTCTTTTCCTTTTGAATTTCTTTTTGTCTCGTCCACAGTGCTCTCTGCTGACACCTCTGTCTGTATCAGGAACTGTCCAGAGCAGCATAGGTTTGCAATGGGGATTTTCTCCTGCTCTGGACAGTTCCTGATACGGACAGAGGTGTCAGCAGAGAGCACTGTGGACAAGACAAAAAAGAAATTCAAAAAGAAAACAATTTCCTCTGTAGCATACAGCCGCTAAAAAGTACTGGAAGGGTAAAGATTTTTTTAATAGTAGTAATTTACAAATCTGTTTTACTTTCTGGCACCAGTTGATTTATTTATTAAAATTTTTATTTTTTTTATGTTTTCCACCGGAATCCCCCTTTAAGTTATGTTCACACGACGGAATGTCTGCACAGAGAATCTCCGTGCGGGGAGCTGGCATAATATGCAGGCGCTAGGACTGCACGAGAATGCGCCGTCTTAGACTTCTATGCACTCCGTGCAGACTCCGCACAAGGCATGAACTTCTTCATATTTGTGTGGACACAGAAAATTGAATTTTTTGTGCCAGAAACATCTGTCACGGAAATTCCGCCATGTGCACAACGCAGCAGAATCACGTTGAATTTAACGAGACTCTGCGGCAGGGGAATCTCTGTGCCGGAATTCCGCATTGGAAATACCATTTCAGCCAGGATCAGCCATCATGCACGCCGGAGGCTAGTGGGAGACCTCTGGTGGGCAATTTTGTGCTCATTGGATCCCCGCAATTGCATTTTGTCTATACAGTGGTCCCTCAACATATGATGGTAATCCGTTCCAAATGGACCATCATTTGTTGAAACCATTGTATGTTGAGGGATCCGTGCAATGTAAAGTATAGGACAGTGGTCTACAACCTGCGGAGCTCCAGATGTTGCAAAACTACAACACCCAGCATGCCCGGACAGCCGTTGGCTGTCCGGGCATGCTGGGTGTTGTAGTTTTGCAACATCTGGAGGTCCGCAGGTTGTAGACCACTGTTAGAGGAAGTTGTATTCACCTGTCCCCGCCGCTCCGGACCGTCACCGCTGCCCGGGATGTCGCCGTCCATCGCTGTCGCCGCGTCCCAGAGGTGTCCCTGATGCTCCGGCAAGGCCTCTGCTTCCCCGGCATCCTCGCTCTCCGTCGCCGCCATCACGTCGCTACGTACGCCTCTCCTATTGGATGACGGGACGGCGTGCGCAGGGACGTGATGACGACGATGCAGGGGATCCCGAAGAGGACGCCCGGAGCCCCGAGGACAGGTAAGTGATCGTCAGCGGACCACACGGGGCACCGTAAACGGCTATCCGGTGGCAGCTGAAGCAGTCTGCGCTGCCGGATAGCCGTTTATGCGATGGCCCCGACATACAAAAGCATCGTATGTTGAAATTATCGTATGTCGGGGCCATCGTAGGTCGAGGGGGGGGGGGGGGGGGGGGTCACTATAGATACCTATAGATAGGGTTAACGACCGACAACAGCATGACCGCTAATGTCAGTCATTAACGGCGAGGACCCAGCTGCCGATAGAAGTAATGGCCCAGCATGCACAAAGAGAGCGCTGATAAAGCGTACCTGTTATATGCCAAAACAAAACTTATAGGTTAGGCCCCTTTCATACTACAGGTAAGATCCTGCTTTTCTTTTACTGCCGTTATTTTACAATAACGGATGGGAAAAAAATAAAAAAAAAATAATATAAAAAAAAAATAAAAAAAAAAACACAAACACGGATAACTGATGACCATCATCCGTTATTTTTTAGGTTTTATTTCTTTAAAAAAAAAAAACTGATGTTCATTTGTTACCGGTTACATCTGTTTTATTTTATTTTTTTAAATATCAGGTTTTTAGCCCTTTACAAAGCATGAGCATGCTCAGTACAAAAAAATAAAAAAGATTAAAAAAAAAATATAACAGATTTTTTGAACATCCGTTTCCCATAGTCTTCAATGTTAAATTTTAACAGCAGTTTTTTTTTTTTCCACCATTATTTTTGCGGGACCAAAAATGAGTGCACACACCATCTTTTGTGCCAGCAAAAATAACGGCCATTAGTAAAAACAGACATGCCTGGAGCAAAAGTATGGTCAAAAAATCCCATTGACATGAATATGATTTTTTTAAAGGCCGGGAGTAATAACGGAGAATTTTACAGGATGATGATACCTGTAGTGTGAGAGGGGCCTTACTCCGTACCTCATCATGTACATGTCATTTCTATGCATCACTAATAGCATATTACAGCTTCTCAATGTCTTTTTCATCTATCCAAAGGGAGGAGGTGTGTCTTCTGCCTGCTCTGTGATGACTCCTCCCCTCCCTCACTCTGCTGACTCACTGCTCTCTGGATCGAGCCTGGCAGCCCTGCTCTGTAACCCTTTCGTCTCTAGTTTTATGCTGTACACACACAATGATTATTGGAGATTACCTGTACTCTACCACCAAAGCCAATATGGTGAGTGTATAAACTACATCATCCTTAAATCTCCCTGGACACACTCATGCTACTGTGGAACTCAGTGTCCCAAAAAGGTATGGGGACCCCTAGTGGTGGGATTTTCAAAGAAGTATATTAGAAAAAGTATTGTTTTGCCAAAATGTACAACATATAAAAAGTTTTCATATCTGACCGTGCCCACTTAAGGATAGGGACTGAGGGTTGTACTACGAGTTTTGAGTGGCATCACGTAAACGTGACCCCCATTCCATTCCAACAAGCACTTCAAGGAAATTCCGGTTCCACCGGCTGACGAGGAAAGTGAGAGGAGCCGGGGGCCGCCACGTGTAGATCTTATACTGATAATTATATTGACAATTACAACAGGAAATGATGTGACAATAAAGGGTTACACAACGTGAGGTGTGAACAAGCCAAAACTACCTGGGCTGTCAGGTGGCCAAAAATATAAAAGGGTTTCTTCAGAAAAGTTTTAAAAGTCTTTCCTATTGGTCACCAGATCTGAGTGGTCACTAACGGCACCGACAACAATACTTTCTGGGATAATCCAATGAGACAAAGTCAGTCAACTGGGCCCTGTGTCCGGACTATAGCGCCCAGCATTTATTTCTGGTGTGGGTGCAATAGGTTAAAATTTACTACATTCAGTTTATTGATCCAAAAAAGAAAATCAAGAATGGCACTCAACCATCTGGCGGATAACTGTGGCATTAAAGGGGTACTCCGATTAAACATATTTGTAAATTACTTCTATTAAATAAATCTTAATCCTTCCAGTACATTTTAGCAGCTGTATGCTCCACAGAGGAAATTATTTTCTGTCTGACCACAGTGCTCTCTGCTGACACCTCTGTCCACTTTAGGAACTGTCCAGAACAGGATAAGTTTTCTATGGGGGATTTTCTCCTAATCTGGACAGTTCCTAAAATGGACAGAGGTGTCAGCAGAGAGCATTGTGGTCAGCCAGAAAGGAAATTCAAAAAAGGAAAGAACTTCCTGTGGAGCATACAGCAGCTGATAAGTACTGGAAGGATTAAGATTTTTGGAAGTCATTTACAAATCTGTTTTAACTTTCTGTCATCAGTTCTGCCTGTATGCCTGTCTCTTTCTGGCACCAGTTGATTTAGATAACATTTTTCCACCGGAGTACCCCTTTAAAAAAAAGGTGATCTGCAGCCGTAGACAGACACTTATGTACCCGCAGGATGGGGGGGGGGGGTTAAGGGTTTGATCATGAGGGGGTCCAAACGCTGGGACACCCCACGATCTCCTGTACGGGGCTCTGGCGTGGCTCTTCCGTGCAGGAGGCGTGTAGGCGCAGCATGACGCCACGGCCGACATGCCCCCTCCACATATCTCTATGTGAGAGGCAGAGATGAAGCATTTGTGCATAGGGCTGTATGGAGTTGGGGCGTGTCGAAATCAACAAGGTCAACGACACGCACATTAGCCGCGGTAATGCCGGGCCCCAATACAGGAGATTTGGGGGGGGTCCCAGTGGAGAACCCTCCACCTCATAGATCAGACACTTATCCCCTATCCTGTTCTCTCTGTAGTAGCACTTTGAAGGCTGTCCCCCGGCATCCATATTTCTTTGGGTCCCGGAGGAAGGGTCCTCAGTCCGCCCCCGTGGTTTTCATATTTATTTTCGTCACATACCCCTGGGGCTAGGGATCGACCGATTATCGGCATGGCCGATATTATCGGCCGATAATCACAATTTTGGGGATTATCGGCAGTTACCTTGCCGATAAGCCGATAATGCCCCGCCCAACGCACCACCGCCCCCCCGACCCGCTGCAAAAATTTAAACTTACCCGTAATGGGGGTGGTCCGGGCCATCCATCGTTCCTGTAGTGTCCGGGGCGTTCCGGGCGAAGAGTGAACCGGTCGGGGCTGTCCTTCTCCCACGGTCTTCTCCACTTCGGGCAGGCTCCGGCCTAGTACGCTGCATATACGCCGCTACGCCGTGACGTCAGGTGCGTCGCTGCGCACGGGAGTCACTGCGCAGCGGCGTCTATGCAGCGTACTAGGCCGGAGCCCGCCCGGAATGGAGAAGATGACCGCCGGAGAAGAAGAACAGCCCGGACCGGTTCACCCTCGACCCGGAACGCCCCCGGACACTACAGGAACGATGGATGGCCCAGACCACCCTGGCAGGTAGGGGGAGAGAAGCGGGTGGTGGCGGCGGCGGCCTATGGCACCACAAAAGCCACTGCAGTGCATTGATTTAAAGCACCCGCTTTAAATCAATGCTCTGCAGCGGTGTCGAGGGGGGATAAATAGCCGATAACTTATACCGGAATATCGGTATAAGTTATCGGCTATCGGCCCTAACCTCCACCGATTATCGTTATCGGCCCTAAAAAAACGATATCGGTCGATCCCTACCTGGGACGCAGAGCTCTGTCTGCCCTTGTAGATTTTACGCAGCTCTCACATCCTGATGACGTGCGGGCTGTGCGTCCCCAGAGAGCGCTCTGCGCAGCATAACTGCGCATGTGCTGGGCCGTCGCTACAGAAGTCGGGAGTAGTGAGGGCCCGGCCCATGACCAGTTACACTGCGCAGATAGCCCTCTGGGGACGCACAGCTCTCACGTAATCAGGACGTGAGAGCTCTGTAAAAGCTACAATGGCATGTGAAGAAAATGAATATGCAAACCACGGTGGCGGGTTGAGGAACCTTCCTCCGAGACCCAAAGAAATATGGATGACGGGGGACGGCGTTCAAAGTTCTACTACAGAGAGAACAGACAGAACTTTATTGGGGGGGGGGGGGGGGGGGGGGGAACTCAGCGGCCAGAGCACACACTAAAGTGACCCCTCGTTGGACTCCAGTACACCCACATTATCAGTATATTGGGTTTAGTGTGGGTGAACTGGATGACGGGGGGGGGGGGGGGGGGGAAACAAAAAATAAAATTAAAATAAAAAACAGGCACAAGGAGGGTGAACGTACCCGTACAAGGCCCAATAGGCAAGATATCCTGCCAGCAGTCACGTGGTGCCAAGTACCATATACGATTGAAGACGAGAGAGTTGTGTCTGGTATTACAACTTCTCTTCAACAGAACCGAGCAACAGCCTGAGGACAAGAATGGCGCCATTTTGAGAAGGAAGCAACCATTTTTTTTCTCCTAATCCTGGACACCCCCCCCCCCCTTGTAATCTATTTGCAGCAATTTTAACCTAATAAAATCAGGTAAATAAAGAGATGTCAATCACGTCTGTTATCATCGTGATAGACAACGCACTCATCTGGAATCCATTCAGCAGAGTAAACGTCTTCACCTCCCGGCCATAGGGAAGGCAGCATTATATGTAATCACTGACCTATATATTACACCGCGCATTAACGTGTCGCTTAGTCCATCTCCCAGATAATACGACCCCCCCTAATCCTAAGTGATGTGACCAGGAAGCGGCTCTTCGCTCTGTTGTGTTCATAACCTTCTCCCAGTATCCGCTGTACAGGGGACTGTTTGCTGTTTTGGCATGCTGGGAGTTGTAGTTTTGCAAGATCTAGAGCATTGTTTCCCAACCAGGGTGCCTCCAGCCGTAGCAAAATTACAACTCCCAGCATGCCCGGACAGCCTTTGGCTGTCCGGGCATGCTGGGAGTTGTAGTTTTGCAACAGCTGGAGGCACCCTGGTTGGGAAACACTGATCTAGAGGGCCAAAGTTTAGAGACCACCGCACAGTGATCTCCAGATTGTAGCCCTTCAAATATTGCAAAACTACAAATCCCAGCATGCCAAAACAGCAAACATCTGTCTGGGCATGCTGGGAGTTGTAGTTCTGCATTCTACCACTGTATAGTGGTCTCCAAACTGTAGCCCTACAGATGTTGCTAGGCAACTCATCGACTTCCGTAGTCAGCAGGACCACCGCAGCAGGGAGAGGATCGCCACCGGTAAGTGATCTCCAGTGCCAGTCCCAGCACAGTTGTGCCGCTCTGCCCGGACTACCGTGGGCGAGCAGAATGGGGGAACTGATAACACACTATCCCACCCAAATCTGTAATTGGTTGGTCGCTTCTGACCGACCAATAGCAGGGATAGGAGGGGTGGCACCCCTGCCACCTCACTCCTATCCCTTCAGGAGGGTCATGGGTGTCTGACAGTACTGACCCCCCTTATTTTCTGGGTCACCTGAGTCCCGGAATCGTTGTAGATGACCAGTCTGAATTGTCTCAGGACCCCCCCCCCCCCCCACCAGGCGTTGTCACGGGATGCATGCTGAAGGATTTTAGCAGGCATCCCGGTCCAGTCCCCGCCCAGGGACAGGTACGCCCTGGGTGCTAGACGGGTTAAACAGATTTGCAAATTACTTCTATTTAAAAATCTTAACCCTTTCAGTACTTAGCTGCTGTATAATACAGAGGAAGTTCCTTTTTTACATTTTCTTTCTGTCTGACCACAGTGCTCTCTGCTGACACCTCTGTCCAGGTCAGCATATGTTTGCTATGGGGATTTGCTCCTGCTCTTGACAGTCCCTGACCTGGACAGAGGTGTCAGCAGAGAGCACAGTGGTCAGACAGAAAAGAAATGTAAAAAAGAAAAGAACTTACTGTGGAGCATACTGATTATACTGGAAGGGTTAAGATTTTTTTAATAGAAGTCATTTACATATCTGTTTAACTTTCTGGAGCCAGTTGATTAAAAAATAAATAAAATATGATAGTTTTCCAGTGGAGTACCCCTTTAATGACGGGCTCTGCAAACGAGCTCTGAGAGAACTGCAAATTACAGCTGAAGAATGCAGAGCAGAAAGCCATTGAGAAATAGTTATCCAAGTTATATAATAGCCAGGAAGAGTGCTGCTCCTCATACACACACAGGGCAGCTAATGCCGATATGACAGATGTTTTAAAGGGGTACTCCACTGCCCAGCGTTTGGAACTAAATGTTCCCAATAGGGATCGACCGATTAGGCCGATAATCGCGATTTTGCCCCCGGCCAGAGACGACCATCGCCGCCGCTGCCCCATTGCCTCCCCCCATCCTCTGCCCACATCCCGCCGCAGCCTCATCGCCTCCCCCATCCCCGGTGTTATAATTACCTGTTCTCGGGGTCCAAGATCCTTCTGGCTCCTGCGCTGCATAATGACGAGTGACGTCCCCGACGCAACGTCACCATCAGTGCGCACAGTGACAGCGCAGGAGCCAGAAGGATCATGGACCCCAGGAACAAGTAATTATAACACCGGTGATGGGGGGGGAGGTGATGGGGCGATGGCGGTATGTGGGCAGAGAATTGGGGAGGGGGGTGCGATGGGGCAACTGTGGTGGTTAGACTCAGGACCCCAGGGGGAGAGAAGCGGGTGGGGGAGGCAGCGGTCTCTGGCACCGCAAAAGCAGCTGCAGTTCATTGATTTAAAGCGCCCGCCCGGGGTTGAAATAGCCGATAACTTATACCGGAATATCAGTATAAGTTATCTGCTATCGGCCTGAAAGGTGACAGGTTATCGGTATCTGCCCTAAAAAAAAAAATAAATAAATAAAAATAAAAAAAAAGGAATACATAAAACAGATATCGGTCGATCCCTAGTTCCCAACACTGGGTGCAGGCTTCGGGGGTCACCACACCCCTTGTGACATTACGCGCACACCCCCTCAATGCACGTCTATGGGAGAGGGCATAGACTGGCATTGAGGGGGCATGCACATGACGTCACAAGAGGCGTGGCGACCCCCGAAGCCTGCACCCATTTTTGAATAGAAGTAATTTACCAATCTGTAACTTTCTGGCACCAGTTCATTAAAAAAAAAAAAAAAAAAAAAAAAAAAAAATTTTAATATTAAAAATTTTTCCACAGGAGTACCCCTTTAAGGGTACGTTCTCACTGTCCTGCATATTTTTATTCCCATTCCAATCACTAGTCAGACCACACATAGAATACTGTGTACAGTACTGGTCAGACCACCCATAGAATACTGTGTACAGTACTGGTCAGACCACCCATAGAATACTGTGCACAGTACTGGTCAGACCACCCATAAAATACTGTGCACAGTACTGGTCAGACCACCCATAGAATACTGTGTACAATACTGGTCAGACCACCCATAGAATACTGTGTACAGTACTGGTCAGACCACCCATAGAATACTGTGTACAGTACTGGTCAGACCACCCATAGAATACTGTGCACAGTACTGGTCAGACCACCCATAAAATACTGTGCACAGTACTGGTCAGACCACCCATAGAATACTGTGCACAGTACTGGTCAGACCACCCATAGAATACTGTGTCCAGTACTGGTCAGACCACCCATAGAATACTGTGTCCAGTACTGGTCAGACCACCCATAGAATACTGTGTCCAGTACTGGTCAGACCACCCATAGAATACTGTGTCCAGTACTGGTCAGACCACCCATAGAATACTGTGTCCAGTACTGGTCAGACCACCCATAGAATACTGTGTACAGTACTGGTCAGACCACCCATAGAATACTGTGTACAGTACTGGTCAGACCACACATAGAATACTGTGCACAGTACTGGTCAGACCACACATAGAATACTGTGTACAGTACTGGTCAGACCACCCATAGAATACTGTGTACAGTACTGGTCAGACCACCCATAGAATACTGTGTACAGTACTGGTCAGACCACCCATAGAATACTGTGTACAGTACTGGTCAGACCACCCATAGAATACTGTGTACAGTACTGGTCAGACCACCCATAGAATACTGTGTACAGTACTGGTCAGACCACCCATAGAATACTGTGTACAGTACTGGTCAGACCACCCATAGAATACTGTGTACAGTACTGGTCAGACCACCCATAGAATACTGTGTACAGTACTGGTCAGACCACCCATGGAATACTGTGTACAGTACTGGTCAGACCACACATGGAATACTGTGTACAGTACTGGTCAGACCACACAGAATACTGTGTACAGTACTGGTCAGACCACACATAGAATACTGTGTACAGTACTGGTCAGACCACACATAGAATACTGTGTACAGTACTGGTCAGACCACCCATAGAATACTGTGTACAGTACTGGTCAGACCACCCATAGAATACTGTGTACAGTACTGGTCAGACCACCCATAGAATACTGTGTACAGTACTGGTCAGACCACCCATAGAATACTGTGTACAGTACTGGGCACCAGTGTACAAGATAGATATAGTGGAGCTGGAGAGGGTTCAAAGACGGGCAACAAGGGTAATACAGGGAATGGGAGGACTACAGTACCCAGAAATATTATCAGAATTGGGGTCATTTAGTTTAGAAAAAAGAAGACTTAGGGGCGACCTAATAACTATGAATATATCAGGGGACATACAGAGATCTCTCCATTATCTATTTATACCCAGGACTGTATCTATAACAAGGGGGCATCATCTACGTCTAGAGGAAAGAAGGTTTCTACACCAGCACAGACGGGGGTTCTTTACTGTAAGAGCAGTGAGACTGTGGAATTCTCTCCCGGAGGAGGTGGTCATGATGAACTCTGTAAAAGAATTTAAAAAGGGGTCTGGATGTATTTTTGGAGAATAATAACATTACAGGTTATGTATATTAGATTTATAGGGACAGAACGTTGATCCAGGGATTTATTCTGATGCCATATTTGGAGTCGGGAAGGAGTTTTTACCTCTAGTATGAGGGTTTTTGCCTTCCTCTGGATCAACTCAGTAGGGACTCATTGGGGTTATAGGTTGAACTTGATGGACTCTGGTCTTTTTTCAACCTTATGAATTATGTTACTATGTTAAGTCAATGAGGAGCCAAGTCAGTTTGTGTATTTTGCTACCCATAGGGGGAGATATATCAAAAACCTGTGCAGAGGAAAAGTTGCCCATAACAACCAATCAGATCGCTTCTTTCATTTTTAACAAAGCCTTTGCAAAACGAAAGAAGCGACCTGATTGGTTGCTATGGGCAACTGGGCAACTTTTCCTCTGCACCGGTTTTAATAGATCTCCCCCCATTAACTTCAAATGGGAAAGAAAATGTGCAGCAAAATACGGCAAGTGGGAACGTACCCTAAAAGAGTTTTACAGGCATTAAAAAATAAATAAAATAAAAACCTATAGCTCACAAGTATTTTTCGTCATCCTGCTCAGCTCTGTGCTGCACCTTTATGAGGTTTAAAGGGCTTACTTTGGGATTAGCAATGTAAACGACTACAATAGCCTTGATTCCTCTCCCTTCTCACAGACGTGCACTTTTATATAAAGCGGCCAGAGCGCAAAAGTAAAAAAAATAAAATAAAAATTTTAATAAATTATAAAAAATAAAGTACTGGGAATTCTCTTTCTTTAAAGGCCAGTGTATGCAGTTATATGGCTTACAGAAGAAAGCATGTGAATATAGCCTTAAGAGCAGTAATTTCCAACCAGGGTGCCTCCAGCTGTTGCAAAACTACAACTTCCAGCATGCCCGGACAGCCAAAGGCTGTCCGGGCATGCCGGGAGTTGTAGTTTTGCAACAGCTGGAGGCACCCTGGTTGGAAATTACTGCCTTTAGAGCCTTAAGCTACAGAAAGTACATTAGTGACTTCTTGCAGCTAAACTTTTACGCAGTTGTAGGAATAAAACCCTCACACAAACCTTGTCAAATCTGGAATGTGTGAACAGGCTCATACTACACTGTATATACACTATTCGCTGTCAAGTTTGGTGACCATGTGACTCGCGAGTGTCACGGAGACTTTGTCTGAAAAAAATAAAAAATAAAAAAAGCTGTAAAACCTGATTTCACACGGTCACAAAATTCCCCAGAACATCAGAGTCGAATGTGAAAAGAGGCAAATGGTTCCCATTTACAATGGCGCCACAAATGCGCAACGCAACTGACACATTACAGAGCATGTCAGCACATGGTTAAAAAGTGCCTCATCCAATCAGAGTCCTGAGTTATTGGTAAAGGGGGTGTGGTCTAAAAAGTCATCCTATGCAGTGTAAATAAATAAATAAAAAAAATAAATAAAAAAAAACACCTGTCAAAATTCTGGTTGTGCACTAGTTTGGCCTTAAAGGGCTACTCCGCCCCTAGACATCTTATCCCTATATCTAAAAGGACTGGAGAAAAGATGCCTGATCATGAAGGTCCCGCCGCTGGGACCCCCGCAATCTCTGTGCAGTACCCAGCGTTAGTTTAGAACGCTGGGTGCGGGTGGCTGGGGTCGTGATGTCATGGCCACGCCCTATTGTGACATCACACCACACCAGCTCAATGCAAGTCTATGGAAAGGGGGCATGGCATACGCCACGCCCCCTTCCATAGACTTGCATTGAGGGGGTGTGGTGTGACATCATGACCCCCGGCTCCAAGCGTTCGGAACAAAATGTTCCGGACGCTGGGGCAGCGGAGTACCCCTTTAAGTACACCAATTAATAGTGGCCAATACAAAACCGCATTTAACAAACTGAAAAAAATAAAATAAAAATGAAAGAAACGCTGCATGTATAACACTACTCCACCCACCAGATCCAAGAGGTGTGAGAGGAGTCACCAGAGAGGCACGAGAAGTATTTGTGGGCGCTGACAGTAATAACTGGATGAGCATTAGTCAGCCTGCGACTACTCACACAGGGACAGCTCAGCACCTGCAGAAGCGCCTACTCATCAGAGGGAGCCTGACAGGTTACAGAACATATGGGGTGATAGGGGGGACGGTAGAGCTGGATCCATACTACACATCACCGAGCGTACAGATGATGGGAGTATTATAGGATCCATACTACACATCACCGAGCGTACAGATGATGGGAGAATTATAGGATCCATACTACACATCCCCAAGTGTACAGATAACGGGAGAATTATAGGATCCATACTACACATCACCGAGCGTACAGATGACGGGAGTATTATAGGATCCATACTACACATCCCCGAGCGTACAGATGACGGGAGTATTATAGGATCCATACTACACATCACCGAGCGTACAGATAACGGGAGAATTATAGGATCCATACTACACATCCCTGACTGTACAGATAACGGGAGTATTATAGGATCCATACAGATGACGGGAGAATTATAGGATCCATACTACACATCACCAAGCGTACAGATAACGGGAGAATTATAGGATCCATACTACACATCACCGAGCGTACAGATGACGGGAGTATTATAGGATCCATACTACACATCACCGAGCGTACAGATGACGGGAGTATTATAGGATCCATACTACACATCACCGAGCGTACAGATGACGGGAGTATTACAGGATCCATACTACACATCACCGAGCGTACAGATGACGGGAGTATTATAGGATCCATACTACACATCACCAAGCGTACAGATAACGGGAGAATTATAGGATCCATACTACACATCCCTGACTGTACAGATAACGGGAGTATTATAGGATCCATACAGATGACGGGAGTATTATAGGATCCATACTACACATCACCGAGCGTACAGATGACGGGAGTATTATAGGATCCATACTACACATCACCGAGCGTACAGATGACGGGAGTATTACAGGATCCATACTACACATCACCGAGCGTACAGATGACGGGAGTATTATAGGATCCATACTACACATCACCGAGCGTACAGATGACGGGAGTATTATAGGATCCATACTACACATCACCGAGCGTACAATGACAGGAGTATTATAGGATCCATACTACACATCCCCGAGCGTACAGATGATGGGAGTATTACAGGATCCATCCTACACATCCCCGAGCGTACAGATGACGGGAGTATTATAGGATCCATACTACACATCCCCGAGCGTACAGATGATGGGAGTATTACAGGATCCATCCTACACATCCCCGAGCGTACAGATGATGGGAGTATTATAGAATCCATCCTACACATCCCCGAGCGTACAGATGACGGGAGTATTATAGGATCCATACTACACATCCCCGAGCGTACAGATGATGGGAGTATTATAGGATCCATACTACACATCACCGAGCGTACAGATGATGGGAGTATTATAGGATCCATACTACACATCCCCGAGCGTACAGATGATGGGAGTATTATAGGATCCATACTACACATCACCGAGCGTACAGATGATGGGAGTATTATAGGATCCATACTACACATCCCTGAGCGTACAGATGACGGGAGTATTATAGGATCCATACTACACATCACCGAGCGTACAGATGATGGGAGTATTACAGGATCCATACTACACATCCCCGAGTACAGATGACGGGAGTATTATAGGATCCATACTACACATCACCCGAGCGTACAGATGACGGGAGTATTATAGGATCCATACTACACATCCCCGAGCGTACAGATGACGGGAGTATTATAGGATCCATACTACACATCCCCGAGCGTACAGATGACGGGAGTATTATAGGATCCATACTACACATCCCCGAGCGTACAGATGATGGGAGTATTATAGGATCCATACTACACATCACCGAGCGTACAGATAACGGGAGTATTATAGGATCCATACAGATGACTGGAGTATTATAGGATCCATACTACACATCCCCGAGTACAGATGACGGGAGTATTATAGGGCTGGGCAAATGTGCTATGAATCCAGGAGTAATTAAAAAGAGTTTGGAGCCAGGATGCTGCACGTCATGTAACGGTATATGATCAGAATAATAAATAAAATAATTAAATAAATAATAAATAACTATTAATATAAATATATATTTTTTTATGACACTTTAGACTATGTTCACATCGGGCTCCACTATATGGAGCTCTTTGAGCAATTGTCATAACAATAGGAGTTTAATTGAGGGAAAAAATAAGTGTGCACGCCATTTTTTTTTCTTCATAAAACTACTGAATCTTGACGGTCCCCATTCAAGTTTATAGGCTCCATCCCATTTTGGGGCCGTTCGGCACAAATAAGAAGTTTCAGATAGACCCAGAACAGCAATGTGACCCCAGCCTCACCTCAAACCCCCCAACCCCGTTTCGCCCCCGGTGTTCAGCAATGGTTGGTGTTCTGGTGTCTTGTGTTGGCGGCATTGATCAGCAGCCTAGATGCTCTGTACTTCAATGGCATCACCAGCGAGGCCAATGATTGGCTGCGGCGGTCACCTGACATCTACTGCTCCTGTAGCACCAGAGCACCAGCTATACATAGAAAAAAGTACAACAAACAGCACAAAACCCTTTTCATTGCTTTATCTTCATTTCATCACAATTACATTTCATAATACAATAAAAAACAAAACCATGTGCAGATAAGTCTTCTCACTGACACTTCGGAGCACCTACCACAGGCAGAAGGGGGGGGGGGGGTGCAATGCGGTAAAGGGAATCAACCAATCCAGAATCAACCAACCCAGAGGGAGAGGAGTTAAAAAAGAAAAAAAAAAAACATTTTAAAAACTGACAAAAAATTATAATTCTTAGCTGACGATGGCCACAGATGACATTGCGGAGCTGCGGACACACAAGTCTACTGTTCACTATAAACACATATGTTACTTGCTCAATGGGTCCACACATTCCCCCGCACAGATCTGTGCCGCCGCCATACAGCGCATGGCGCAGAAGTGGATCCACCAGGAGGGGAGCACAAGTTCTTCCTTTATATTTTTAGAAGTTAAAGAGAGAAGTCTCAGAGTGTTTCCTTTAGGCAGAGTTCCCGTTGCGGACACCTGGTGCCATGCGGTGCAGTGACCGGCCATATTACTTCTCAGCCACAATGTTCTCACACAGCCGGACGCTTCTTCTCTTTGGATAAACTCTTGGCCAAAAAACCTGCAGCATAACTGCCTGTGTGAACTAAGACGAAGGCTCATATCCTTGTTTAATGTGCAATAACACGTCGTTCTACAGAACCGAACCTATATACCGCCCCCCCCCACCCCTCTGCGCCCCCATACACCCCCTCCATACCCCTCTGCGCCCCCATACACCCCCCTCCATACCCCTCTGCGCCCCCATACACCCCCCTCCATACCCCTCTGCGCCCCCATACACCCCCCTCCATACCCCTCTGCGCCCCCATACACCCCCCTCCATACCCCTCTGCGCCCACCATACACCCCCTCCATACCCCTCTGCGCCCACCATACACCCCCTCCATACCCCTCTGCGCCCACCATACACCCCCTCCATACCTCTCTGCGCCCCCATACACCCCCTCCATACCTCTCTGCGCCCCCATACACCCCCTCCATACCTCTCTGCGCCCCCATACACCCCCTCCATACCTCTCTGCGCCCCCATACACCCCCTCCATACCTCTCTGCGCCCCCATACACCCCCTCCATACCTCTCTGCGCCCCCATACACCCCCTCCATACACCCCCACCATACCTCTCTGCGCCCACCATACACCCCCTCCATACCTCTCTGCGCCCACCATACACCCCCTCCATACCTCTCTGCGCCCACCATACACCCCCTCCATACCTCTCTGCGCCCCCATACACCCCCTCCATACCTCTCTGCGCCCCCATACACCCCCTCCATACCTCTCTGCGCCCCCATACACCCCCTCCATACCTCTCTGCGCCCCTATACACCCCCTCCATACCTCTCTGCGCCCACCATACACCCCCTCCATACCTCTCTGCGCCCCCATACACCCCCTCCATACCTCTCTGCGCCCCCATACACCCCCTCCATACCTCTCTGCGCCCCCATACACCCCCTCCATACCTCTCTGCGCCCCCATACACCCCCTCCATACCTCTCTGCGCCCCTATACACCCCCTCCATACCTCTCTGCGCCCACCATACACCCCCTCCATACCTCTCTGCGCCCACCATACACCCCCTCCATACCTCTCTGCGCCCCCATACACCCCTCCATACCTCTCTGCGCCCACCATACACCCCCTCCATACCTCTCTGCGCCCACCATACACCCCCTCCATACCTCTCTGCGCCCACCATACACCCCCTCCATACCTCTCTGCGCCCACCATACACCCCCTCCATACCTCTCTGCGCCCCCATACACCCCCTGCATACATCTCTATGCCCCTATATACCACCTCTATAAGTCTTTACGCCCCCATGCACCTATATGTTCCTATACCAGTGTTTCCCAACCAGGGTGCTCCCAGCTGTTGCAAAACTACAACTCCCGTTATGCCCAGACAGCCTCTGGCTGTCCGGGCATGCTGGGAGTTGTAGTTTTGCAACAGCTGGGGGCACCCTGGTTGGGAAACACTGCCCTATATAGCCTCCATATACCTACACATCTCTACCTCCCATTATATACTACCGCCATACATCTGTACATCCCTATTTATACGCTGTCCACACATCTCTACACCCCAATACACTATGTATATTACAGACACCAGTCAAGAGGCTTCATAAAATCATCGGCACCTATGACGAAGCTTCTGTTCACACCAGTGTCACATCCGAGCCATCTCCAATGGTAACGCTATCCTAATACACTGCGCTCTGGAGACCAGGAAAGTTTTGGATCCCCAATAAAAAACTCCCCCTAAGCCAATAAAACTGATCACAATCAGGATGAGAGAAGAAATTATTGGTTTTATAAGTCGCAACTATAGGGAAGAACGGCGATCGGTACCGCGCAGCATAAATGATCGCAAATGTGCACACGAAAAATCCGCTCCACAGGTCGTCATCACTTACAACAACCATGGGGCTCCGGAGAATAAACCAAACACCATCCAAAGGAAGACACAGAGCACCAAAACCTCAGCGAAGAGAAGAACGTACGGATAGATTGGCGCAAGAAAGCAACACGTTACCAACTGGGTCAAGACAAAAGAATTACAAAGTATACAGAAGCCCCCCCCCACATGACAGTATATACACGTTACCAACTGGGTCAAGACAAAAGAATTACAAAGTATACAGAAGAACCCCCCACATGACAGTATATACACGTTACCAACTGGGTCAACACAAAAGAATTACAAAGTATACAGAAGCCCCCCCCACATGACAGTATATACACGTTACCAACTGGGTCAAGACAAAAGAATTACAAAGTATACAGAAGCCCCCCCCACATGACAGTATATACACGTTACCAACTGGGTCAAGACAAAAGAATTACAAAGTATACAGAAGCCCCCCCCACATGACAGTATATACACGTTACCAACTGGGTCAAGACAAAGTATTATTACAATTACAAAGTATACAGAAGAACCCCCACATGACAGTATATATACACACACACACACACATCCATCACCTGTGGCCCCTCAGTATATACACGTCCATCCCTTGTGGTCCCTCGGTATATACACGTCCATCACCTGTGGCCCCTCAGTATATGAACGTCCATCACCTGTGGCCCCCTCAGTATATACACGTCCATCCCTTGTGGCCCCTCAGTATATACACGTCCATCACCTGTGGCCCCTCAGTATATACACGTCCATCACCTGTGGCCCCCTCAGTATATACACGTCCATCACCTGTGGCCCCCTCAGTATATGAACGTCCATCACCTGTGGCCCCCTCAGTATATGAACGTCCATCACCTGTGGCCCCCTCAGTATATGAACGTCCATCACCTGTGGCCCCCTCAGTATATGAACGTCCATCACCTGTGGCCCCCTCAGTATATGAACGTCCATCACCTGTGGCCCCCTCAGTATATGAACGTCCATCACCTGTGGCCCCCTCAGTATATACACGTCCATCCCTTGTGGCCCCTCAGTATATACACGTCCATCCCTTGTGGCCCCTCAGTATATACACGTCTATCACCTGTGGCCCCTCAGTATAAACACGTCCATCACCTGTGGCCCCCTCAGTATATACACGTCCATCACCTGTGGCCCCCTCAGTATATACACGTCCATCACCTGTGGCCCCCTCAGTATATACACGTCCATCACTTGTGGCCCCCTCAGTATATACACGTCCATCACTTGTGGCCCCTCAGTATATACACGTCCATCACTTGTGGCCCCTCAGTATATACACGTCCATCACTTGTGGCCCCTCAGTATATACACGTCCATCACTTGTGGCCCCTCAGTATATGAACGTCCATCACCTGTGGCCCCTCAGTATATACACGTCCATCACCTGTGGCCCCTCAGTATATACACGTCCATCACCTGTGGCCCCTCAGTATATACACGTCCATCACCTGTGGCCCCTCAGTATATACACGTCTCTCACTTGTGGCCCCTCAGTATATACACGTCCATCCCTTGAGGCCCCTCAGTATATACACGTCCATCCCTTGTGGCCCCCTCAGTATATACACATCCATCACCTGTGGCCCCTCAGTATATACACGTCCATCCCTTGTGGCCCCTCAGTATATGAACGTCTATCACTTGTGGCCCCTCAGTATATACACGTCCATCCCTTGTGGCCCCTCAGTATATACACGTCCATCCCTTGTGGCCCCCTCAGTATATACACGTCCATCACTTGTGGCCCCTCAGTATATACACGTCTATCACTTGTGGCCCCTCAGTATATACACGTCTATCACTTATGGCCCCTCAGTATATACACGTCCATCCCCTGTGGCCCCTCAGTATATACACGTCCATCCCTTGTGGCCCCCTCAGTATATACACGTCCATCCCTTGTGGCCCCCTCAGTATATACACGTCCATCCCTTGTGGCCCCCTCAGTATATATACACGTCCATCACCTGTGGCCCCCTCAGTATATACACGTCCATCACTTGTGGCCCCTCAGTATATACACGTCCATCACTTGTGGCCCCTCAGTATAAACACGTCCATCACCTGTGGCCCCCTCAGTATATACACGTCCATCACTTGTGGCCCCTCAGTATATACACGTCCATCACTTGTGGCCCCTCAGTATAAACACGTCCATCACCTGTGGCCCCCTCAGTATATACACGTCCATCCCTTGTGGCCCCCAGTACATGACACGTTCTCACCATAGGAAGGAGCAGAGCAGGAGGCCGCCTATCATCACCAGCCGCTTCATCATCTCTCCCGGGCGCCTCTTCGCATCCTCCCCGGCATGTCCTCCTCGGTAGGCGCACGTTCACACCGCCGCTCCTCTCCCTTCAGCGGCGGCCCCTTCTCGCGCACACCACGTGACCAGACGTGCAACGCGGCCGTTACCCAGCCGGGGCGCCTCCAACACTCAAGGCCAGCTGAGGTGGAAGTAGTGAAGTCACCAGGATAAGCGACAGCCAATCATAAGCCAGCCTGTGCCTCCGCCTCCCCCTACTCTCTGGGAGCGTATTGGTTTGTTCCGGAGAAAGGAGGCGGAGGAGGAGGGGGGGGGGGGGGGACACGGCTTGTTGTAGCATTGTGTGTGCTCATCCGGGAGTGACAGGGTTAACTTATCCACCTGTCACTCAATGTGAGAGGACTGAACCACTGGGCGGGTTGTAAGGGGGTGTGTGTCGTGTGTCATGTATGAGCTCGGTGACAGGTCGCGGTAACCTTTGTATGGCGCAGTCATGTTTTACATCAGTGGTCTCCAAACTGCGGCCCTCCAGATGTTGCAAAACTACAGCTCCCAGCATGCCCGGACAGCCGTTGGCTGTCCGGGCATGCTGGGAGTTGTAGTTTTGCAACATCTGGAGGGCCGCAGTTTGGAGACCACTGTTTTAAATCCTAAAGTAATGTTGGGCGCAAATATTCGCATTTCGAATTTTGGTCGCAAATATTTTGAATATATTCACTATATATTCGAAATTACGAATATTTCACTTTTTCCCGCATATGCGCATATTCCTTCTTTTCACTTATGGGCCAATTAGAATGATGCAAATACACTTGTCAGAGGTTATCAACAACATCCCTAGCAACCAATAGTAACGTTGCGCCCCCCCCCCCCACACTGTTTTCTTCCTCGAATATTCGAATATAATGAATCTGCGAAATTCGCGAATATACGACAAATATTCGTCTATATATCATGATTTCAAATATATGGCCAATGCCGCTCATCACTAATCATAAGAACGTCATGGATTCTACCTCCTGTGCCCGTACCTGTATGGTGGAGAAATCGAGGCACTTGCCGACCAATCAGGACGCAGCTTTCATTTCTCCGAAGCTGTTTAGAAAACGAAAGCAGCAACCTAAATTTTAGGCTGGGTTCCCATTACGTTTTCCCCCCATACGGGAGCGCATACGGCAGGGGAGAGCTAAAAACTTGCGCCTTTCTATGCGCTCCCGTATGTCATTCATTTCAATGAGCCAATCGCAGTGAAACGTTCGGTCCGGTCGGCTAATATTTTTTGCCCCGTATGCGCTTTTACAACCGGACCTAAAACCGTGGTCGACCATGATTTTAGGTGTGGGGGGGGGGGGAAAGCGCATACGGGGCAAAAATGAGCCGACCGGAGTCACTGTTTGACTCCGGCTCATTGAAATGAATTAGATACGGGCTGGGTCCGGCTGGGATACGGGAGCGCCCGGTTTTGGCTCCCCCCAGCCGGATCTGGCAGCCGTAGAGTTAAATCGTAGTGTGGATCCAGCCTTAGTCTCTGCATGGAGATGAGCACCACCTTACTCTGGCCCAGCCATAAATACAAATACTATGTATGGTACATTACACAGCATTGTTTGGGCCCTTACACAGTGAGGGTCTTATCACAAGCCGGACGCTTCTCTCTCCGCTCCCTGTACGAGCAACCGAGATGGTCTCTTAGACTGGGTTGGGGTACGCGGAGTTATTAGGTGAATTGGAAGTTTACACTAGAGATGAGCGAACTTACAGTAAATTCGATTCGTCACGAACTTCTCGGCTCGGCAGTTGATGACTTTTCCTGCGTAAATTAGTTCAGCTTTCCGGTGCTCCGGTGGGCTGGAAAAGGTGGATACAGTCCTAGGAAAGAGTCTCCTAGGACTGTATCCACCTTTTCCAGCCCACCGGAGCACCGGGATGGCTGAACTAATTTATTCAAGATAAGTCATCAACCGCCGAGCCGAGAAGTTCGTGACGAATCGAATTTACTGTAAGTTCGCTCATCTCTAGTTTACACCATTGATCTCCAACCTGTGCAACTCCAGGTTTTTGCTGTCAGTACATGATGAGAGTTGTAGTTCAGCAACAGGTAGTGAGCGGCATCAGAGACTTACACTCATATATCAGACTGAGCACATGAAGTGAATCCTGGCGTCACAATTAGAGATGAGCGAACCTACAGTAAATTCGATTCGTCACGAACTTCTCGGCTCGGCAGTTGATTGCTTTTCCTGCATAAATTAGTTCAGCTTTCCGGTGCTCCGGTGGGCTGGAAAAGGTGGATACAGTCCTAGGAGACTCTTTCCTAGGACTGTATCCACCTTTTCCAGCCCACCGGAGCACCTGAAAGCGGAACTAATTTATGCAGGATAAGTCATCAACTGCCGAGCCGAGAAGTTCGTGACGAATCGAATTTACTGTAAGTTTGCTCATCTCTAGACAATGAAGACCCGGCGTCTGAGCCGAAAACATGTGAATGTCTCTATACGTCATATTTTACTACCAAGTAATAACATGGCTATGAAATCCATAATTCTGCATGACCAAGAGGGAAAGAAATGTGTGTGAGGTTTCGGGCTGTAGTTAGCAGCAATGAATATGCCACTTTTTTTCTTTATGTTCCTCTACAACACCTCAGGGCAGAGCATCATTTGACACCCAGTGCATGCTGGGAGTAGTAGCTTTGCAACAGCTGGAGGTTCACAGTTTGGAGGCCACTGCTATAATGTACCTCATAGTGTCCTCCAGGGCAGTGGATAGGGAGGACATTATAGCTAAGCTGTAAGAAATAGAAGGCACCCTGACTGCAACCACAAGGGCGGTGGGCGCTCAAGACGTGTAGCATCTGTTGTGGTGGAGCAGCTGAATCAGACATTTGTCATTACCTCTGCGAAGACGAAGAAGAAACCGTCGGGTGGTCTCCATTCCTCTGGCTGACAAAATATCAAATACCTTTGATGGAAAAAAATATACAAATTGTTAGTAAGGAGAAGTAATAGTAGAAGTGATGGACAGTAAGGAAAAGTAATAGTAGAAGTGATGGACAGTAAGGAAAAGTAATAGTAGAAGTGATGGACAGTAAGGAAAAGTAATAGTAGAAGTGATGGTCAGTAAGGAAAAGTAATAGTAGAAGTGATGGACAGTAAGGAAAAGTAATAGGAGAAGTGATGGTCAGTAAGGAAAAGTAATAGTAGAAGTGATGGTCAGTAAGGAAAAGTAATAGTAGAAGTGATGGTCAGTAAGGAAAAGTAATAGTAGAAGTGATGGACAGTAAGGAAAAGTAATAGTAGAAGTGATGGTCAGTAAGGAAAAGTAATAGGAGAAGTGATGGTCAGTAAGGAAAAGTAATAGGAGAAGTGATGGTCAGTAAGGAAAAGTAATAGGAGAAGTGATGGTCAGTAAGGAAAAGTAATAGGAGAAGTGATGGTCAGTAAGGAAAAGTAATAGTAGAAGTGATGGTCAGTAAGGAAAAGTAATAGGAGAAGTGATGGTCAGTAAGGAAAAGTAATAGTAGAAGTGATGGTCAGTAAGGAAAAGTAATAGGAGAAGTGATGGTCAGTAAGGAAAAGTAATAGTAGAAGTGATGGTCAGTAAGGAATAGTAATAGTAGAAGTGATGGTCAGTAAGGAAAAGTAATAGGAGAAGTGATGGTTAGTAAGGAAAAGTAATAGGAGAAGTGATGGTCAGTAAGGAGAAGTAATAGTAGAAGTGATGGTCAGTAAGGAAAAGTAATAGGAGAAGTGATGGTCAGTAAGGAAAAGTAATAGGAGAAGTGATGGTCAGTAAGGAAAAGTAATAGTAGAAGTGATGGACAGTAAGGAAAAGTAATAGGAGAAGTGATGGTCAGTAAGGAAAAGTAATAGTAGAAGTGATGGTCAGTAAGGAGAAGTAATAGGAGAAGTGATGGTCAGTAAGGAAAAGAAATAGTAGAAGTGATGGTCAGTAAGGAAAAGTAATAGGAGAAGTGATGGTCAGTAAGGAAAAGTAATAGGAGAAGTGATGGTCAGTAAGGAAAAGTAATAGTAGAAGTGATGGACAGTAAGGAAAAGTAATAGGAGAAGTGATGGTCAGTAAGGAAAAGTAATAGTAGAAGTGATGGTCAGTAAGGAAAAGTAATAGAAGTGATGGTCAGTAAGGAAAAGTAATAGGAGAAGTGATGGTCAGTAAGGAAAAGTAATAGTAGAAGTGATGGTCAGTAAGGAGAAGTAATAGTAGAAGTGATGGACAGTAAGGAATAGTAATAGTAGAAGTGATGGTCAGTAAGGAAAAGTAATAGCAGAAGTGATGGACAGTAAGGAAAAGTAATAGTAGAAGTGATGGACAGTAAGGAAAAGTAATAGTAGAAGTGATGGACAGTAAGGAAAAGTAATAGGAGAAGTGATGGACAGTAAGGAAAAGTAATAGGAGAAGTGATGGTCAGTAAGGAAAAGTAATAGTAGAAGTGATGGACAGTAAGGAAAAGTAATAGGAGAAGTGATGGACAGTAAGGAAAAGTAATAGTAGAAGTGATGGTCAGTAAGGAAAAGTAATAGAAGTGATGGTCAGTAAGGAAAAGTAATAGGAGAAGTGATGGTCAGTAAGGAAAAGTAATAGGAGAAGTAATGGTCAGTAAGGAGAAGTAATATGAGAAGTGATGGACAGTAAGGAGAAGTAATAGTAGAAGTGATGGTCAGTAAGGAAAAGTAATAGGAGAAGTGATGGTCAGTAAGGAGAAGTAATAGTAGAAGTGATGGACAGTAAGGAAAAGTAATAGGAGAAGTGATGGACAGTAAGGAAAAGTAATAGGAGAAGTGATGGACAGTAAGGAGAAGTAACAGGAGAAGTGATGGTCAGTAAGGAAAAGTAATAGTAGAAGTGATGGACAGTAAGGAAAAGTAATAGTAGAAGTGATGGACAGTAAGGAAAAGTAATAGGAGAAGTGATGGTCAGTAAGGAGAAGTAATAGTAGAAGTGATGGACAGTAAGGAGAAGTAATAGGAGAAGTGATGGACAGTAAGGAAAAGTAATAGGGGAAGTGATGGACAGTAAGGAAAAGTAATAGTAGAAGTGATGGACAGTAAGGAGAAGTAATAGTAGAAGTGATGGTCAGTAAGGAGAAGTAATAGGAGAAGTGATGGTCAGTAAGGAAAAGTAATAGTAGAAGTGATGGACAGTAAGGAAAAGTAATAGCGGAAGTGATCGTCAGTAAGGAGAAGTAATAGGAGAAGTGATGGTCAGTAAGGAGAAGTAATAGTAGAAGTGATGGTCAGTAAGGAGAAGTAATAGTAGAAGTGATGGTCAGTAAGGAAAAGTAATAGTAGAAGTGATGGTCAGTAAGGAGAAGTAATAGCAGAAGTGATGGTCAGTAAGGAAAAGTAATAGGAGAAGTGATGGTCAGTAAGGAAAAGTAATTGTAGAAGTGATGGTCAGTAAGGAGAAGTAATAGGAGAAGTGATGGTCAGTAAGGAAAAGTAATAGGAGAAGTGATGGTCAGTAAGGAAAAGTAATAGTAGAAGTGATGGACAGTAAGGAGAAGTAATAGCAGAAGTGATGGTCAGTAAGGAAAAGTAATAGTAGAAGTGATGGTCAGTAAGGAAAAGTAATAGTAGAAGTGATGGTCAGTAAGGAAAAGTAATAGTAGAAGTGATTGTCAGTAAGGAGAAGTAATAGTAGAAGTGATGGTCAGTAAGGAAAAGTAATAGTAGAAGTGATGGTCAGTAAGGAAAAGTAATAGTAGAAGTGATGGTCAGTAAGGAAAAGTAATAGTAGAAGTGATGGTCAGTAAGGAAAAGTAATAGGAGAAGTGATGGTCAGTAAGGAAAAGTAATAGGAGAAGTGATGGTCAGTAAGGAAAAGTAATTGTAGAAGTGATGGTCAGTAAGGAGAAGTAATAGGAGAAGTGATGGTCAGTAAGGAAAAGTAATAGGAGAAGTGATGGTCAGTAAGGAAAAGTAATTGTAGAAGTGATGGTCAGTAAGGAGAAGTAATAGGAGAAGTGATGGTCAGTAAGGAAAAGTAATAGGAGAAGTGATGGTCAGTAAGGAAAAGTAATAGTAGAAGTGATTGTCAGTAAGGAAAAGTAGTAGTAGAAGTGATGGTCAGTAAGGAAAAGTAATAGTAGAAGTGATGGTCAGTAAGGAAAAGTAATAGTAGAAGTGATGGACAGTAAAGAAAAGTAATAGCGGAAGTGATGGTCAGTAAGGAAAAGTAATAGTAGAAGTGATGGACAGTAAGGAAAAGTAATAGGAGAAGTGATGGACAGTAAGGAAAAGTAATAGTAGAAGTGATGGTCAGTAAGGAAAAGTAATAGAAGTGATGGTCAGTAAGGAAAAGTAATAGGAGAAGTGATGGTCAGTAAGGAAAAGTAATAGGAGAAGTAATGGTCAGTAAGGAGAAGTAATATGAGAAGTGATGGACAGTAAGGAGAAGTAATAGTAGAAGTGATGGTCAGTAAGGAAAAGTAATAGGAGAAGTGATGGTCAGTAAGGAGAAGTAATAGTAGAAGTGATGGACAGTAAGGAAAAGTAATAGGAGAAGTGATGGACAGTAAGGAAAAGTAATAGGAGAAGTGATGGACAGTAAGGAGAAGTAACAGGAGAAGTGATGGTCAGTAAGGAAAAGTAATAGTAGAAGTGATGGACAGTAAGGAAAAGTAATAGTAGAAGTGATGGACAGTAAGGAAAAGTAATAGGAGAAGTGATGGTCAGTAAGGAGAAGTAATAGTAGAAGTGATGGACAGTAAGGAGAAGTAATAGGAGAAGTGATGGACAGTAAGGAAAAGTAATAGGGGAAGTGATGGACAGTAAGGAAAAGTAATAGTAGAAGTGATGGACAGTAAGGAGAAGTAATAGTAGAAGTGATGGTCAGTAAGGAGAAGTAATAGGAGAAGTGATGGTCAGTAAGGAAAAGTAATAGTAGAAGTGATGGACAGTAAGGAAAAGTAATAGCGGAAGTGATCGTCAGTAAGGAGAAGTAATAGGAGAAGTGATGGTCAGTAAGGAGAAGTAATAGTAGAAGTGATGGTCAGTAAGGAGAAGTAATAGTAGAAGTGATGGTCAGTAAGGAAAAGTAATAGTAGAAGTGATGGTCAGTAAGGAGAAGTAATAGCAGAAGTGATGGTCAGTAAGGAAAAGTAATAGGAGAAGTGATGGTCAGTAAGGAAAAGTAATTGTAGAAGTGATGGTCAGTAAGGAGAAGTAATAGGAGAAGTGATGGTCAGTAAGGAAAAGTAATAGGAGAAGTGATGGTCAGTAAGGAAAAGTAATAGTAGAAGTGATGGACAGTAAGGAGAAGTAATAGCAGAAGTGATGGTCAGTAAGGAAAAGTAATAGTAGAAGTGATGGTCAGTAAGGAAAAGTAATAGTAGAAGTGATGGTCAGTAAGGAAAAGTAATAGTAGAAGTGATTGTCAGTAAGGAGAAGTAATAGTAGAAGTGATGGTCAGTAAGGAAAAGTAATAGTAGAAGTGATGGTCAGTAAGGAAAAGTAATAGTAGAAGTGATGGTCAGTAAGGAAAAGTAATAGTAGAAGTGATGGTCAGTAAGGAAAAGTAATAGGAGAAGTGATGGTCAGTAAGGAAAAGTAATAGGAGAAGTGATGGTCAGTAAGGAAAAGTAATTGTAGAAGTGATGGTCAGTAAGGAGAAGTAATAGGAGAAGTGATGGTCAGTAAGGAAAAGTAATAGGAGAAGTGATGGTCAGTAAGGAAAAGTAATTGTAGAAGTGATGGTCAGTAAGGAGAAGTAATAGGAGAAGTGATGGTCAGTAAGGAAAAGTAATAGGAGAAGTGATGGTCAGTAAGGAAAAGTAATAGTAGAAGTGATTGTCAGTAAGGAAAAGTAGTAGTAGAAGTGATGGTCAGTAAGGAAAAGTAATAGTAGAAGTGATGGTCAGTAAGGAAAAGTAATAGTAGAAGTGATGGACAGTAAAGAAAAGTAATAGCGGAAGTGATGGTCAGTAAGGAAAAGTAATAGTAGAAGTGATGGACAGTAAGGAAAAGTAATAGGAGAAGTGATGGACAGTAAGGAAAAGTAATAGTAGAAGTGATTGTCAGTAAGGAAAAGTAATAGCAGAAGTGATGGTCAGTAAGGAGAAGTAATAGGAGAAGTGATGGACAGTAAGGAAAAGTAATAGTAGAAGTGATGGACAGTAAGGAAAAGTAATAGGAGAAGTGATGGACAGTAAGGAAAAGTAATAGTAGAAGTGATTGTCAGTAAGGAAAAGTAATAGCAGAAGTGATGGTCAGTAAGGAGAAGAAATAGGAGAAGTGATGGACAGTAAGGAAAAGTAATAGTAGAAGTGATGGACAGTAAGGAAAAGTAATAGGAGAAGTGATGGACAGTAAGGAAAAGTAATAGTAGAAGTGATTGTCAGTAAGGAAAAGTAATAGCAGAAGTGATGGTCAGTAAGGAAAAGTAATAGTAGAAGTGATGGACAGTAAGGAAAAGTAATAGTAGAAGTGATTGTCAGTAAGGAAAAGTAATAGTAGAAGTGATGGTCAGTAAGGAGAAGTAATAGTAGAAGTGATGGTTAGTAAGGAGAAGTAATAGGAGAAGTGATGGTCAGTAAGGAAAAGTAATAGCGGAAGTGATGGTCAGTAAGGAAAAGTAATAGTAGAAGTGATGGACAGTAAGGAAAAGTAATAGCAGAAGTGATGGTCAGTAAGGAAAAGTAATAGGAGAAGTGATGGTCAGTAAGGAGAAGTAATAGTAGAAGTGATGGTCAGTAAGGAGAAGTAATAGTAGAAGTGATGGTCAGTAAGGAAAAGTAATAGTAGAAGTGATGGTCAGTAAGGAAAAGTAATAGTAGAAGTGATGGACAGTAAGGAAAAGTAATAGTGGAAGTGATGGTCAGTAAGGAGAAGTAATAGCAGAAGTGATTGTCAGTAAGGAAAAGTAATAGTAGAAGTGATGGACAGTAAGGAAAAGTAATAGCGGAAGTGATCGTCAGTAAGGAAAAGTAATAGGAGAAGTGATGGTCAGTAAGGAAAAGTAATAGTAGAAGTGATGGACAGTAAGGAGAAGTAATAGTAGAAGTGATGGTCAGTAAGGAGAAGTAATAGGAGAAGTGATGGTCAGTAAGGAAAAGTAATAGGAGAAGTGATGGTCAGTAAGGAAAAGTAATAGTAGAAGTGATGGTCAGTAAGGAAAAGTAATAGGAGAAGTGATGGTCAGTAAGGAAAAGTAATAGTAGAAGTGATGGTCAGTAAGGAAAAGTAATAGGAGAAGTGATGGTCAGTAAGGAAAAGTAATAGTAGAAGTGATGGTCAGTAAGGAATAGTAATAGTAGAAGTGATGGTCAGTAAGGAAAAGTAATAGGAGAAGTGATGGTTAGTAAGGAAAAGTAATAGGAGAAGTGATGGTCAGTAAGGAAAAGTAATAGGAGAAGTGATGGTCAGTAAGGAAAAGTAATAGGAGAAGTGATGGTCAGTAAGGAAAAGTAATAGGAGAAGTGATGGTCAGTAAGGAAAAGTAATAGGAGAAGTGATGGTCAGTAAGGAAAAGTAATAGTAGAAGTGATGGACAGTAAGGAAAAGTAATAGGAGAAGTGATGGTCAGTAAGGAAAAGTAATAGTAGAAGTGATGGTCAGTAAGGAAAAGTAATAGAAGTGATGGTCAGTAAGGAAAAGTAATAGGAGAAGTGATGGTCAGTAAGGAAAAGTAATAGTAGAAGTGATGGTCAGTAAGGAGAAGTAATAGTAGAAGTGATGGACAGTAAGGAATAGTAATAGTAGAAGTGATGGACAGTAAGGAAAAGTAATAGGAGAAGTGATGGTCAGTAAGGAAAAGTAATAGTAGAAGTGATGGACAGTAAGGAAAAGTAATAGGAGAAGTGATGGACAGTAAGGAAAAGTAATAGGAGAAGTGATGGTCAGTAAGGAAAAGTAATAGTAGAAGTGATGGACAGTAAGGAAAAGTAATAGGAGAAGTGATGGACAGTAAGGAAAAGTAATAGTAGAAGTGATGGTCAGTAAGGAAAAGTAATAGAAGTGATGGTCAGTAAGGAAAAGTAATAGGAGAAGTGATGGTCAGTAAGGAAAAGTAATAGGAGAAGTAATGGTCAGTAAGGAGAAGTAATATGAGAAGTGATGGACAGTAAGGAGAAGTAATAGTAGAAGTGATGGTCAGTAAGGAAAAGTAATAGGAGAAGTGATGGTCAGTAAGGAGAAGTAATAGTAGAAGTGATGGACAGTAAGGAAAAGTAATAGGAGAAGTGATGGACAGTAAGGAAAAGTAATAGGAGAAGTGATGGACAGTAAGGAGAAGTAACAGGAGAAGTGATGGTCAGTAAGGAAAAGTAATAGTAGAAGTGATGGACAGTAAGGAAAAGTAATAGTAGAAGTGATGGACAGTAAGGAAAAGTAATAGGAGAAGTGATGGTCAGTAAGGAGAAGTAATAGTAGAAGTGATGGACAGTAAGGAGAAGTAATAGGAGAAGTGATGGACAGTAAGGAAAAGTAATAGGAGAAGTGATGGACAGTAAGGAAAAGTAATAGTAGAAGTGATGGACAGTAAGGAGAAGTAATAGTAGAAGTGATGGTCAGTAAGGAGAAGTAATAGGAGAAGTGATGGTCAGTAAGGAAAAGTAATAGTAGAAGTGATGGACAGTAAGGAAAAGTAATAGCGGAAGTGATCGTCAGTAAGGAGAAGTAATAGGAGAAGTGATGGTCAGTAAGGAGAAGTAATAGTAGAAGTGATGGTCAGTAAGGAGAAGTAATAGTAGAAGTGATGGTCAGTAAGGAAAAGTAATAGTAGAAGTGATGGTCAGTAAGGAGAAGTAATAGCAGAAGTGATGGTCAGTAAGGAAAAGTAATAGGAGAAGTGATGGTCAGTAAGGAAAAGTAATTGTAGAAGTGATGGTCAGTAAGGAGAAGTAATAGGAGAAGTGATGGTCAGTAAGGAAAAGTAATAGGAGAAGTGATGGTCAGTAAGGAAAAGTAATAGTAGAAGTGATGGACAGTAAGGAGAAGTAATAGCAGAAGTGATGGTCAGTAAGGAGAAGTAATAGGAGACGTGATGGTCAGTAAGGAAAAGTAATAGTAGAAGTGATGGTCAGTAAGGAAAAGTAATAGTAGAAGTGATGGTCAGTAAGGAAAAGTAATAGGAGAAGTGATGGTCAGTAAGAAAAAGTAATAGGAGAAGTGATGGTCAGTAAGGAAAAGTAATAGGAGACGTGATGGTCAGTAAGGAAAAGTAATAGTAGAAGTGATGGTCAGTAAGGAAAAGTAATAGTAGAAGTGATTGTCAGTAAGGAGAAGTAATAGTAGAAGTGATGGTCAGTAAGGAAAAGTAATAGTAGAAGTGATGGTCAGTAAGGAAAAGTAATAGTAGAAGTGATGGTCAGTAAGGAAAAGTAATAGTAGAAGTGATGGTCAGTAAGGAAAAGTAATAGGAGAAGTGATGGTCAGTAAGGAAAAGTAATAGGAGAAGTGATGGTCAGTAAGGAAAAGTAATTGTAGAAGTGATGGTCAGTAAGGAGAAGTAATAGGAGAAGTGATGGTCAGTAAGGAAAAGTAATAGGAGAAGTGATGGTCAGTAAGGAAAAGTAATTGTAGAAGTGATGGTCAGTAAGGAGAAGTAATAGGAGAAGTGATGGACAGTAAGGAGAAGTAATAGGAGAAGTGATGGTCAGTAAGGAAAAGTAATAGGAGAAGTGATGGTCAGTAAGGAAAAGTAATAGTAGAAGTGATTGTCAGTAAGGAAAAGTAGTAGTAGAAGTGATGGTCAGTAAGGAAAAGTAATAGTAGAAGTGATGGTCAGTAAGGAAAAGTAATAGTAGAAGTGATGGACAGTAAGGAAAAGTAATAGCGGAAGTGATGGTCAGTAAGGAAAAGTAATAGTAGAAGTGATGGACAGTAAGGAAAAGTAATAGGAGAAGTGATGGACAGTAAGGAAAAGTAATAGTAGAAGTGATTGTCAGTAAGGAAAAGTAATAGCAGAAGTGATGGTCAGTAAGGAGAAGTAATAGGAGAAGTGATGGACAGTAAGGAAAAGTAATAGTAGAAGTGATGGACAGTAAGGAAAAGTAATAGGAGAAGTGATGGTCAGTAAGGAATAGTAATAGTAGAAGTGATGGTCAGTAAGGAAAAGTAATAGGAGAAGTGATGGTTAGTAAGGAAAAGTAATAGGAGAAGTGATGGTCAGTAAGGAAAAGTAATAGGAGAAGTGATGGTCAGTAAGGAAAAGTAATAGGAGAAGTGATGGTCAGTAAGGAAAAGTAATAGGAGAAGTGATGGTCAGTAAGGAAAAGTAATAGGAGAAGTGATGGTCAGTAAGGAAAAGTAATAGTAGAAGTGATGGACAGTAAGGAAAAGTAATAGGAGAAGTGATGGTCAGTAAGGAAAAGTAATAGTAGAAGTGATGGTCAGTAAGGAAAAGTAATAGAAGTGATGGTCAGTAAGGAAAAGTAATAGGAGAAGTGATGGTCAGTAAGGAAAAGTAATAGTAGAAGTGATGGTCAGTAAGGAGAAGTAATAGTAGAAGTGATGGACAGTAAGGAATAGTAATAGTAGAAGTGATGGACAGTAAGGAAAAGTAATAGGAGAAGTGATGGTCAGTAAGGAAAAGTAATAGTAGAAGTGATGGACAGTAAGGAAAAGTAATAGGAGAAGTGATGGACAGTAAGGAAAAGTAATAGGAGAAGTGATGGTCAGTAAGGAAAAGTAATAGTAGAAGTGATGGACAGTAAGGAAAAGTAATAGGAGAAGTGATGGACAGTAAGGAAAAGTAATAGTAGAAGTGATGGTCAGTAAGGAAAAGTAATAGAAGTGATGGTCAGTAAGGAAAAGTAATAGGAGAAGTGATGGTCAGTAAGGAAAAGTAATAGGAGAAGTAATGGTCAGTAAGGAGAAGTAATATGAGAAGTGATGGACAGTAAGGAGAAGTAATAGTAGAAGTGATGGTCAGTAAGGAAAAGTAATAGGAGAAGTGATGGTCAGTAAGGAGAAGTAATAGTAGAAGTGATGGACAGTAAGGAAAAGTAATAGGAGAAGTGATGGACAGTAAGGAAAAGTAATAGGAGAAGTGATGGACAGTAAGGAGAAGTAACAGGAGAAGTGATGGTCAGTAAGGAAAAGTAATAGTAGAAGTGATGGACAGTAAGGAAAAGTAATAGTAGAAGTGATGGACAGTAAGGAAAAGTAATAGGAGAAGTGATGGTCAGTAAGGAGAAGTAATAGTAGAAGTGATGGACAGTAAGGAGAAGTAATAGGAGAAGTGATGGACAGTAAGGAAAAGTAATAGGAGAAGTGATGGACAGTAAGGAAAAGTAATAGTAGAAGTGATGGACAGTAAGGAGAAGTAATAGTAGAAGTGATGGTCAGTAAGGAGAAGTAATAGGAGAAGTGATGGTCAGTAAGGAAAAGTAATAGTAGAAGTGATGGACAGTAAGGAAAAGTAATAGCGGAAGTGATCGTCAGTAAGGAGAAGTAATAGGAGAAGTGATGGTCAGTAAGGAGAAGTAATAGTAGAAGTGATGGTCAGTAAGGAGAAGTAATAGTAGAAGTGATGGTCAGTAAGGAAAAGTAATAGTAGAAGTGATGGTCAGTAAGGAGAAGTAATAGCAGAAGTGATGGTCAGTAAGGAAAAGTAATAGGAGAAGTGATGGTCAGTAAGGAAAAGTAATTGTAGAAGTGATGGTCAGTAAGGAGAAGTAATAGGAGAAGTGATGGTCAGTAAGGAAAAGTAATAGGAGAAGTGATGGTCAGTAAGGAAAAGTAATAGTAGAAGTGATGGACAGTAAGGAGAAGTAATAGCAGAAGTGATGGTCAGTAAGGAGAAGTAATAGGAGACGTGATGGTCAGTAAGGAAAAGTAATAGTAGAAGTGATGGTCAGTAAGGAAAAGTAATAGTAGAAGTGATGGTCAGTAAGGAAAAGTAATAGGAGAAGTGATGGTCAGTAAGAAAAAGTAATAGGAGAAGTGATGGTCAGTAAGGAAAAGTAATAGGAGACGTGATGGTCAGTAAGGAAAAGTAATAGTAGAAGTGATGGTCAGTAAGGAAAAGTAATAGTAGAAGTGATTGTCAGTAAGGAGAAGTAATAGTAGAAGTGATGGTCAGTAAGGAAAAGTAATAGTAGAAGTGATGGTCAGTAAGGAAAAGTAATAGTAGAAGTGATGGTCAGTAAGGAAAAGTAATAGTAGAAGTGATGGTCAGTAAGGAAAAGTAATAGGAGAAGTGATGGTCAGTAAGGAAAAGTAATAGGAGAAGTGATGGTCAGTAAGGAAAAGTAATTGTAGAAGTGATGGTCAGTAAGGAGAAGTAATAGGAGAAGTGATGGTCAGTAAGGAAAAGTAATAGGAGAAGTGATGGTCAGTAAGGAAAAGTAATTGTAGAAGTGATGGTCAGTAAGGAGAAGTAATAGGAGAAGTGATGGACAGTAAGGAGAAGTAATAGGAGAAGTGATGGTCAGTAAGGAAAAGTAATAGGAGAAGTGATGGTCAGTAAGGAAAAGTAATAGTAGAAGTGATTGTCAGTAAGGAAAAGTAGTAGTAGAAGTGATGGTCAGTAAGGAAAAGTAATAGTAGAAGTGATGGTCAGTAAGGAAAAGTAATAGTAGAAGTGATGGACAGTAAGGAAAAGTAATAGCGGAAGTGATGGTCAGTAAGGAAAAGTAATAGTAGAAGTGATGGACAGTAAGGAAAAGTAATAGGAGAAGTGATGGACAGTAAGGAAAAGTAATAGTAGAAGTGATTGTCAGTAAGGAAAAGTAATAGCAGAAGTGATGGTCAGTAAGGAGAAGTAATAGGAGAAGTGATGGACAGTAAGGAAAAGTAATAGTAGAAGTGATGGACAGTAAGGAAAAGTAATAGGAGAAGTGATGGACAGTAAGGAAAAGTAATAGTAGAAGTGATTGTCAGTAAGGAAAAGTAATAGCAGAAGTGATGGTCAGTAAGGAGAAGTAATAGGAGAAGTGATGGACAGTAAGGAAAAGTAATAGTAGAAGTGATGGACAGTAAGGAAAAGTAATAGGAGAAGTGATGGACAGTAAGGAAAAGTAATAGTAGAAGTGATTGTCAGTAAGGAAAAGTAATAGCAGAAGTGATGGTCAGTAAGGAAAAGTTATAGTAGAAGTGATGGACAGTAAGGAAAAGTAATAGTAGAAGTGATTGTCAGTAAGGAAAAGTAATAGTAGAAGTGATGGTCAGTAAGGAGAAGTAATAGTAGAAGTGATGGTTAGTAAGGAGAAGTAATAGGAGAAGTGATGGTCAGTAAGGAAAAGTAATAGCGGAAGTGATGGTCAGTAAGGAAAAGTAATAGTAGAAGTGATGGACAGTAAGGAAAAGTAATAGCAGAAGTGATGGTCAGTAAGGAAAAGTAATAGGAGAAGTGATGGTCAGTAAGGAGAAGTAATAGTAGAAGTGATGGTCAGTAAGGAGAAGTAATAGTAGAAGTGATGGTCAGTAAGGAAAAGTAATAGTAGAAGTGATGGTCAGTAAGGAAAAGTAATAGTAGAAGTGATGGACAGTAAGGAAAAGTAATAGTGGAAGTGATGGTCAGTAAGGAGAAGTAATAGCAGAAGTGATTGTCAGTAAGGAAAAGTAATAGTAGAAGTGATGGACAGTAAGGAAAAGTAATAGCGGAAGTGATCGTCAGTAAGGAAAAGTAATAGGAGAAGTGATGGTCAGAAAGGAAAAGTAATAGGAGAAGTGATGGTCAGTAAGGAAAAGTAATAGGAGAAGTGATGGACAGTAAGGAAAAGTAATAGTAGAAGTGATGGTCAGTAAGGAAAAGTAATAGTAGAAGTGATGGACAGTAAGGAGAAGTAATAGTAGAAGTGATGGTCAGTAAGGAGAAGTAATAGGAGAAGTGATGGTCAGTAAGGAAAAGTAATAGTAGAAGTGATGGACAGTAAGGAAAAGTAATTGTAGAAGTGATGGTCAGTAAGGAGAAGTAATAGTAGAAGTGATTGTCAGTAAGGAAAAGTAATAGCAGAAGTGATGGTCAGTAAGGAGAAGTAATAGCAGAAGTGATGGTCAGTAAGGAGAAGTAATAGGAGAAGTGATGGTCAGTAAGGAAAAGTAATAGTAGAAGTGATGGACAGTAAGGAAAAGTAATTGTAGAAGTGATGGTCAGTAAGGAGAAGTAATAGTAGAAGTGATTGTCAGTAAGGAGAAGTAATAGTAGAAGTGATGGTCAGTAAGGAGAAGTAATAGCAGAAGTGATGGTCAGTAAGGAGAAGTAATAGGAGAAGTGATGGTCAGTAAGGAAAAGTAATAGTAGAAGTGATGGACAGTAAGGAAAAGTAATTGTAGAAGTGATGGTCAGTAAGGAGAAGTAATAGTAGAAGTGATTGTCAGTAAGGAAAAGTAATAGCAGAAGTGATGGTCAGTAAGGAAAAGTAATAGTAGAAGTGATGGTCAGTAAGGAAAAGTAATAGTAGAAGTGATGGTCAGTAAGGAAAAGTAATAGGAGAAGTGATGGACAGTAAGGAGAAGTAATAGTAGAAGTGATGGTCAGTAAGGAGAAGTAATAGGAGAAGTGATGGACAGTAAGGAGAAGTAATAGTAGAAGTGATGGTCAGTAAGGAGAAGTAATAGGAGAAGTGATGGTCAGTAAGGAAAAGTAATAGTAGAAGTGATGGACAGTAAGGAAAAGTAATAGTAGAAGTGATGAACAGTAAGGAAAAGTAATAGGAGAAGTGATGGTCAGTAAGGAGAAGTAATAGGAGAAGTGATGAACAGTAAGGAAAAGTAATAGTAGAAGTGATGGACAGTAAGGAGAAGTAATAGGAGAAGTGATGAACAGTAAGGAAAAGTAATAGGAGAAGTGATGGACAGTAAGGAGAAGTAATAGGAGAAGTGATGGTCAGTAAGGAGAAGTAATAGGAGAAGTGATGGTCAGTAAGGAAAAGTAATAGTAGAAGTGATGGTCAGTAAGGAAAAGTAATAGTAGAAGTGATGGACAGTAAGGAAAAGTAATAGTAGAAGTGATGGTCAGTAAGGAAAAGTAATAGTAGAAGTGATGGACAGTAAGGAAAAGTAATAGCGGAAGTGATGGACAGTAAGGAAAAGTAATAGCGGAAGTGATGGACAGTAAGGAAAAGTAATAGGAGAAGTGATGGTCAGTAAGGAAAAGTAATAGCGGAAGTGATGGACAGTAAGGAAAAGTAATAGCGGAAGTGATGGACAGTAAGGAAAAGTAATAGGAGAAGTGATGGACAGTAAGGAAAAGTAATAGCGGAAGTGATGGACAGTAAGGAAAAGTAATAGTAGAAGTGATGGACAGTAAGGAAAAGTAATAGTAGAAGTGATGGACAGTAAGGAAAAGTAATAGCGGAAATGATGGACAGTAAGGAAAAGTAATTAGTAGAAGTGATGGACAGTAAGGAGAAGTAATAGTAGAAGTGATTGTCAGTAAGGAAAAGTAATAGCAGAAGTGATGGTCAGTAAGGAAAAGTAATAGGAGAAGTGATGGTCAGTAAGGAAAAGTAATAGGAGAAGTGATGGTCAGTAAGGAGAAGTAATAGTAGAAGTGATGGTCAGTAAGGAGAAGTAATAGGAGAAGTGATGGTCAGTAAGGAAAAGTAATAGTAGAAGTGATGGTCAGTAAGGAAAAGTAATAGTAGAAGTGATGGTCAGTAAGAAGAAGTAATAGTAGAAGTGATGGTCAGTAAGGAGAAGTAATAGTAGAAGTGATGGTCAGTAAGGAGAAGTAATAGTAGAAGTGATGGTCAGTAAATAGGAGAAATAATGCTCAGTAAGTGGAAGTATTGGTCAGTAAGGAGAAGTATTGATCACTAAAGAGAAGTAATGCTCAGTAAGTGGAAATATTGGTCAATAAGGAGAAGTTGCCGAACAGCTCTCCTATAGAGATATATGGAGGTGGCATGGCGCTTCGGGCCGGGGTCGTGATGCACCGTTCTGTGGGAGAGCTGGGGCTCCGTACAGATGATTGCGGGGGGCCACAGTGCTCAGACCCCCCGTAATCCAAAACTTATCCTGTGAATAGGGGATATGTTTTCCCTGTACATTCCGGCATGAGACTTCTCCTTTAAGTTTACCTGCTGAGGACTGGGTGTCAGCCTGTGTAAGGCTAAATTCACACTGGTGCAGTTCAGTTGCATATTTTAGCACACCCGTCACCACACCCGTGGCGGCTCTGGAATATTGGCGAATCTATTACATAATGTAATCAGAAAGACATTCCCTTATTTCAGACACCAAGATATTGTAGGTATTGGATGAAGCAGGGTGATCAATATGGCGTTGCGGCAAGATACGTTTCCAATCTGCTAATATTTACACAACTAACATGTATAATATGGACAGTGATCCCCAACCTGTGGTGCTTCAGCTGTTGCATAACTACAAGTCCCATCATGCTCTGACAGCTGAAGGCTGTCAGGGCATGATGGGAGTTGTAGTTTTGCATCAACTAGCGCACCGCAGGTTGTGGAAATCTGGGCAACATTTTTTTTTTAACTTTATTGACAAACACCGGGCATGCTGGAAGTTGTAGTTTGTCCGGACACGCTGGGAGTAGTAATTTTTGCAACAGCTGGGGGCACCGGCACGCTGTTTGGAAAACAATAATATAGTTAGTCATCACGATGAGAGTTGTAGTTTTGTCTATGTTGCCCATAGCAACCAATCACAGCTCAGCTTTCATTTTACCAGAAAAGTTTGAGAAAAGAAAGCCGAGTTGTGATTGGTTGCTATGCGCGACAGTGACAGTATTGATGAACATTAACAGCCTTTTTTTTATTTATTTATTTTTATAAATAACTTTATTGATAAGCGGGGTCACGTACAGTACAGCTGTAGGTCACGTGTCACATACACGTCACACAGCCAAACGCAAGCAGGAAAATGACAGCTATTTTTACTCGCTTCCTGCAGCGGTATCACGTGACGTACACACACGCAGAGCGAGGAATGCTGGGAGCTGTAGTGTTAAACATGGCTGCTCCGTGATGTCGCGGCTGCCGACATCTCCGTATCGCCGAGGTAAGGACGTGTAAGCTCATGGGAAGGCGGGAGCCGTAAGTGTGATATACGGCGAGACAAGTGCGATACACCGGACGTTGTTGTCCAGGAGGTGCGAGCGCTGCCCGCCTTATCAGCAGGCATCTTTTAAGACAGCCCTGTCATGGGGGCTTTTTATCTTAGCCACGCCCCCATCTAACATTGCGCTTGGTTGCTTGGTAACGTTGACGCTTCTTGTCTGAGAGATTGTATACAGGATAAGACGCCTGTGTGTCCTATGTATAGTCATTTATACTGTATATAAGTCAGGGTTTCCCAACCAGAGTGCCTCCAGCTGTTTCAGAACTACAACTCCCAGCATGCCCGGACAGCCGACGGCTGTCCGGGCATGCTGGGAGTTGTAGTTCTGCAACAGCTGGAGGCACCCTGGTTGGGAAACACTGGTATAAGTGATTATATATATATATATATATATATATATACACACATACAATATATAAATATATATATATACAGTATATATATCCATTAGTGATCATACAGATTATGGCGGGGAATTTATGTTCTGCTGTAATAGTGCTGACGTGCGTCAAATTTATGAAACGGCGCAGAGCATATGATGAACTAGCTTTTGCCCGCAGCTTCGCTCACGTTAAATTTGGGGTAACATAGATCTACTTTTTACGATTCCTATAGTAATGAGGCCCCTCTGGGTAAAGTCTACGGGCATCCAAACAACCCCAATTCTTTCAACTTTGATCGCCGTGTCTAAAGAGTTAATGCCGGACTTCTGCCGGAACGGCGATGTCCGGCACGAGCCACGTGTCCTGGCTGCTGATAGCGAGCTCCTGCCGTGCCACAGGGTATACCTGGCATTCTGTGGCAAGGGGTTAAAGGGGTTATCCAGGAAAAAACTTTTTTTTTTTATATATATCAACTGGCTCAAGAAAGTTAAACGGATTTGTAAATTACTTCTATTAAAAAATCTTAATCCTTTCAGTACTTATGAGCTTCTGAAGTTAAGGTTGTTCTTTTCTGTCTAAGTGCTCTCTGATGACACGTGTCTCGGGAAACACCCAGTTTAGAAGAGGTTTGCTATGGGGATTTGCTTCTAAACTGCGCAGTTCCCGAGACACGTGTCATCAGAGAGCACTTAGACAGAAAAGAACAACCTTAACTTCAGAAGCTCATAAGTACTGAAAGGATTAAGATTTTTTTAATAGAAGTAATTTACAAATCTGTTTAACTTTCTGGAGCCAGTTGAGATATAGATTATATATATATATATATGTGTGTATAAAAAGTTTTTTCCTGGAATACCCCTTTAATTCATACAAACTTTGAACCCCAGTTTCACCCCTTCAGGATTGGAATTTTAGAAAACGTTAAAACACGTGTTTCTTTATCTCTAATTGTTATCCTAAAAACATAGTTTCATGCTTCTAGCTTCAAAAATGACGGACTTCAATACAAACCTTCAACCCCTTTTTCACCCCCTTAAGGGTTGAATTTCGAAAAATCCTTTCTTATTCCTCATCTATGTCTTAAAAACAACTGTGAAAAAATTCAGCTTTCTAGGTCCAAGGGTTTAGGCTGGGCGTTTATGAGTCAGTGAGTCAGGCCTTCTCTTTATTTATATATATATATATATATATATATATATATATATATATATATATATATATAGGATTTGAGCAATACACAGCGAGGAGAAATTACCTCAGCGCAGCCAATTTCAAACTGAAAGGAAAAGTGTCTGTGACAAGTGCTGCATGTTGCTCTATTGCACTGCTGAACCCCTGATGACCTCCCTATAACTTTCTTATTTTTCGTGCCATGGTCTGTAGTTAAAGGGGTACTCCGGTGAAAACCTTTTTTTCTTTTAAATCAACTGGCTCCGGAAAGTTAAACAGATTTTTACATTACTTCTATTAAAAAATCTTAATCCTTCCTGTACTTATTTATTAGCTGCTGAATACTACAGAGTTACTACAGAATACTACAAATTCGTTTCTTTTTGGAATGCTCTCTGATGACATCGCGAGCACAGTGCTCTTTGCTGACGTTATTATAATAATAATAAGTCTTTATTTATTTATTGTTGTCCTTAGTGGGATTTGAACCCAAAGCCCCAGCACTGCAGGCCAGCAGTGCTAACCACTGAGCCACCATGCTGCCCTTAGCATATATCTGCTATGCATGGTTGTTAAAATTGACAGAGATGTCAGCAGAGAGCACTGTGGTCGTGATGTCATCAGTGTTCCAAAAAGAAAGGAATTTCCTCTGTAGCATTCAGCAGCTAATAAGTCCTGGAAGGATTAAGATTTTTTAATAGAAGTAATTTACAAATATGTTTAACTTTCTGGCAACAGTTGATTTAAAAGAAAAAAGGTTTTCACCGGAGCACCCCTTTAACAGTATTACTTTTGCATACATGTAATGTTTTGCTCACTTTTTTTTTTTCTTGAGGGGGGGGGGGGGGGGGGTGATCAGAAGCCCAGCAGTTTTGGACTTTGTTTTATTTTTTCACACCATGTACTGCATGGGATCATTATCATTTTATTTTAATAGTTTGGAGATTTCCGCACACTAAGATACAAAATATATGTATTTACTTGCGTTTGTGTTTTTCATCTTTTTATTTTTTTAAATAACTTATTTTTTTGTGGGGGAGGGGCTCTGGGCTGCAGGTACAGTATCTTAGAGACCCAGCATCGGTCTCCTGTTCATCCGCACTATATCCCAGTGTATTGGGTTTAGGGTAGGTGAACAGGATGGACCATTTTCCTTTAAAACTCAGGGCATGCTGGGAGTTGTAGTTGTGTACCATATAGAGAGACACATGTAAGGGCAGTGCGTCCTATAAAGGTAAAACCATTTCCCTGCCTGGCGGTGACTTGCACCAAAACAGGGGGTTTGTGACTATTTTTTCGTCAATAGTAAATTTCTGACCACTTCATCCACTTATACAGATTTGACTGTCAGCAGTGATTTCTATCGAATCGGCGGTGCGCCAAAGAGGTGCGTGCAAATGCATGTGCAAATTTTTTGTGCCAAATCACATTAAAAAAATAAATAAAAAAACCTCTCAATCCCTTGATAAAGTCCCCCCTATATGTATATATACTTTCATCAGGGATCCTACTGATTATATGTATTATGGGGGAGATTTATCAAAACCTGTCTAGAGGAAAAGTTGCTGAGTTGCCCATAGCAACCAATCAGATTTCTTCTTTCATTTTTCACAGGCTTCTTTAAAGGGGTACTCCAGTGGAAAACTATTTTTTTTTCACCAACTGGTCCCCTGTAAACACATGTAAAAGGGGTACAGTAAAATCTCCCTTAGCGGACACCTCTCAAGAGCGGACAGTTTTTAATTCCTCGGCAGAGTCCCATAAGACTTAAAGGGGTACTCTGGTGGAAAACATTTTTATTTTCAGCAACTGGTCCCAAAAAGTTACACAGATTTGTAAACTGCTTCTATTTAACCCCTTAAGGACTCAGGGTTTTTCCGTTTTTGCACTTTCGTTTTTTCCTCCTTACCTTTTAAAAATCATAACCCTTTCAATTTTCCACCTAAAAATCCATATTATGGCTTATTTTTTGCGTCGCCAATTCTACTTTGCAGTGACATTAGTCATTTTACCCAAAAATGCACGGCGAAACGGAAAAAAAAAATCATTGTGCGACAAAATCGAAAAAAAAACGCCATTTTGTAACTTTTGGGGGCTTTCATTTCTACGCAGTGCATATTTCGGTAAAAATTACACCTTATCTTTATTCTGTAGGTCCATACGGTTAAAATGATACCCTACTTATATAGGTTTGATTTTGTCGCACTTCTGGAAAAAATCATAACTACATGCAGGAAAATTTATACGTTTAAAAATGTCATCTTCCGACCCCTATAACTTTTTTATTTTTCCACGTACGGGGCGGTATGAGGACTCATTTTTTGCGCCGTGATCTGAAGTTTTTATCGGTATGATTTTTGTTTTGATCGGACTTTTTGATCACTTTTTATTCATTTTTTAATGATATAAAAAGTGACCAAAATACGCTTTTTTGGACTTTGGAATTTTTTTGCGCGTACGCCTTTGACCGTACGGCTTAATTAATGATATATTTTTATAGTTCGGACATTTACGCACGCGGCGATACCACATATGTTTATTTTTTATTTTTTTTACACTGTTTTATTTTTTTTATGGGAAAAGGGGGGTGATTCAAACTTTTATTAGGGAAGGGGTTAAATGACCTTTATTAACACTTTTTTTTTACATTTTTTTTGCAGTGTTATAGGTCCCATAGGGACCTATAAACACTGCACACACTGATCTCTAATGCTGATCACTGGCGTGCATTAACACGCCTGTGATCAGCATTATCGGCGCTTGACTGCTCCTGCCTGGATCTCAGGCACGGAGCAGTCATTCGTCGATCGGACACCGGGGAGGCAGGTAAGAGCCCTCCCGGTGTCCGATCAGCTGTTCGGGACGCCGCGATTTCACCGCGGCGGTCCCGAACAGCCCGACTGAGCAGCCGGGTCACTTTCACTTTCACTTTAGAAGCGGCGGTCAGCTTTGACCGCCGCTTCTAAAGGGTTAATACCGCACATCGCCGCGATCGGCGATGTGTGGTATTAGCCGCGGGTCCCGGCCGTTGATTAGCGCCGGGACCGACGCGATATGATGCGGGATCGCGGCGCGATCCCGCTTCATATCGCGGGAGCCGGCGCAGGACGTAAATATACGTCCTGCGTCGTTAAGGGGTTAAAAATCTTAATCCTTCCAGTACTTATCAGCTGCTGTATGCTCCACAGTAGGGATCGGCCGATAATCGCGATTTTGGACATTATCCGTATCGGCAATTACCTTGCTGATATGCCGATAATGCCCCGCCCATTGCCGCCACTATATATATATATATATATATATATATATATATATATATATATATTAGGGATCGACTGATATAGTTTTTTTAGGGCCGATACCGATAATTGGTGTAGGTTAGGGCCGATAGCCGATAACTTAAACCGATATTCCGGTATAAGTTATCGGCTATTTATCCCCCCGCGACACCGCTGCAGATCATTGATTTAAAGTGGGCGGTGCCATAGGCCGCCGCCGCCACCCGCTTCTCTCCCCCTGCCTGTCCGGGGGTCCTGAGACCTATCACCGCCACTGCTCCCCCCCGCCGCACCGCACCCCTGACCCGTGACCGCCCCCCCCCCCCCCCCCCCCCGCGCACTGCACCGGCCCCATTGCCTCCCCCATCCCTGGTTTTATAATTACCTGTTCCCGGGGTCCACTCCACATCTGGCTCCGGTGGCGCCCTCCTGAACTGTCACTGTGCGCACTGACGGTGACGTCGCGCACGTCACGTCACTCGTCATTGCGCACAGCGTAACGCAGGACGCAGCAGGAGCAAGAAGTAGCGTGGGCTCCGGGAACAAGTAATTATAAAACCGGGGATGGGGGAGGCAATGGGGCCGGGGCGGTGGGGGGTGCGGCGGCTTGCGGTGCGGGGCATTATCGGCTTATCGGCAAGGTAATTGCCGATAATGCCCAAAATCGTGATTATCGGCCGTACCGATAATCGGTCGATCCCTAATATATATATATATATATTTCTATTAGTGATCCAACAAAGATCACTGCGGCCCAGTCTCTGAAGGGAGGGGATCGCACTCTGCTTCAGTATGTCACATGACTTGTTGGCATTCATGGTTCCCTCAATGAACTGTAGCCCCCAGTACCAGCAGCACCAGACCATGACACTCCACCACCCTGCTGGACTGTAGACAGGACAGACTTGTCTTTGTCCTCCTCACCTGGTTGTCTCCACACACGCCTGACACCATCTGAACCATAAAAGTTTATCTTGGTATCATCGGACCACAGGACATGGTTTCAGTAAATCATATCTGTAGTCTGATTGTCTTCAGCAAACTGTTTGCAGGCTTTCTTGTGCTTTATCTTTAGAGGCTTCCTTCTGAGACGACAGCCATGCAGACCAATTTGATGCCGTGTGATCTGAGCACTGACAGGCTGACTCACACCCCCCCCCCCCATTCAACCTCTGCAGCAATGCTGGCAGCACTCATATTTCTATTTTATATTCTATTTCTATCTATTTCCCAAAGACAATTTCTGGATATGATTAGAGATGAGCAAACTTACAGTGAATTCGATTCGTCACGAACTTCTCGGCTCGGCAGTTGATGACTTATCCTGCATAAATTAGTTCAGCTTTCAGGTGCTCCGGTGGGCTGGAAAAGGTGGATGCAGTCCTAGGAGACTCTTTCCTAGGAATGTATCCACCTTTTCCAGCCCCACCGGAGCACCTGAAAGCTGAACTAATTTACGCAGGATAAGTCATCAACTGCCGAGCCGAGAAGTTCGTGACGAATCGAATTTACTGTAAGTTCGCTCATCTCAAGATATGATGCTGAGCATGTGCACTCAACTTCTTTGGTAAACCATGGGGAGGTCTGTTCTGAGTGGAATCTGGGAATCTGTCCTGTGAACCTGCTATATGGTCTTGTCCACCCTTGGCAATCTTCTTATAGCCAAGACCAGTGGTCTCCAACCTGCGGACCTCCAGATGGTGCAAAACTACAACTCCCAGCATGCCCGGACAGCCAACGGCTGTCCGGGCATGCTGAGAGTTGTAGTTTTGCAACATCTGGAGGTCCGCAAGTTAATGACCACCTGCCTAGACCATCTCCATGTAGAGCAAGAATTCTTTATTTTTTGTTATTTTTTAGATCCTTCTTGAGTTCTGGGCCGTGTAGAACTTCTGTTGACCAATATTAGAGAGTGTGAGAGCAATAACACAAAATTTAAGACACCTGCTCCCCCATTCACACCTAAGACCTTGTAACAAGTCACATGACAGCAACATTTTCACTTAAAGGGTTTATCCAGGAAAATTTTTTTTTTTATATATATATATATATATATATATATATATATATATATATATCAACTGGCTCCAGAAAGTTAAACAGATTTTTAAATTACTTCTATTAAAAAATCTTAATCCTTTCAGTACTTATGAGCTTCTGAAGTTTAGGTTGTTCTTTTCTGTCGAAGTGCTCTCTGATGACATGTGTCTCGGGAACCGCCCAGTTTAGAAGAGGTTTGCTATGAGAATTTGCTTCGAAACTGGGCGTTTCCCGAGACACGTGTCATCAGAGAGCACTTAGACAGAAAAGAACAACTCAACTTCAGAAGCTCATAACTACTGAAAGGATTAAGATTTTTTAATAGAAGTAATTTACAAATCTGTTTAACTTTCTGGAACCAGTTGATATATATAAAAAAAAGTTTTTTCCTGGAATACCCCTTTAAGGGTGCACTCGCTTTTGTTGCCAAGTTTTAGACATTAATGATTGTGTGGAGTTATTTTGAAGGGACACAACATTATACACTGTTATACAGTCTGTGCACTCACTACTTTACATTGTAGCAGAGGGGAATTTCTCCAGTGTTGTCACATGACAAGATATAATAAAATATTACAAAAATGTGAGAGGTGTACACACTTATGGGAGATACTGTATATATAATGTGAGGGGTGGAGTCACTTATGGGAGATACTGTATATAATGTGAGGGGTGGAGTCACTTATGGGATATACTGTATATAATGTGAGGGGTGGAGTCACTTATGGGAGATACTGTATATATAATGTGAGGGGTGGAGTCACTTATGGGAGATACTGTATATATAATGTGAGGGGTGGAGTCACTTATGGGAGATACTGTATATATAATGTGAGGGGTGGACTCACTTATGGGATATACTGTATATATAATGTGAGGGGTGGACTCACTTATGGGATATACTGTATATATAATGTGAGGGGTGGAGTCACTTATGGTATATACTGTATATATAATGTGAGGGGTGGACTCACTTATGGGATATACTGTATATATAATGTGAGGGGTGGACTCACTTATGGGAGATACTGTATATATAATGTGAGGGGTGGACTCACTTATGGGAGATACTGTATATATAATGTGAGGGGTGGAGTCACTTATGGGATATACTGTATATAATGTGAGGAGTGGAGTCACTTATGGGATATACTGTATATATAATGTGAGGGGTGGACTCACTTATGGGATATACTGTATATAATGTGAGGGGTGGAGTCACTTATGGGATATACTGTATATAATGTGAGGGGTGGAGTCACTTATGGGAGATACTATATATAATGTGAGGGGTGGAATCACTTATAGGAGATACTGTATATATAATGTGAGGGGTGGAGTCACTTATGGGAGATACTGTATATATAATGTGAGGGGTGGAGTCACTTATGGGAGATACTGTATATATAATGTGAGGGGTGGAGTCACTTATGGGAGATACTGTATATATAATGTGAGGGGTGGAGTCACTTATGGGAGATACTGTATATATAATGTGAGGGGTGGAGTCACTTATGGGAGATACTATATATAATGTGAGGGGTGGAATCACTTATAGGAGATACTGTATATATAATGTGAGGGGTGGAGTCACTTATGGGAGATACTGTATATATAATGTGAGGGGTGGAGTCACTTATGGGAGATACTGTATATATAATGTGAGGGGTGGAGTCACTTATGGTATATACTGTATATATAATGTGAGGGGTGGACTCACTTATGGGAGATACTGTATATATAATGTGAGGGGTGGAGTCACTTATGGGAGATACTGTATATATAATGTGAGGGGGGGAGTCACTTATGGGAGATACTGTATATATAATGTGAGGGGTGGAGTCACTTATGGGAGCTACTGTATATAATGTGAGGGGTGGAGTCACTTATGGGATATACTGTATATAATGTGAGGGGTGGAGTCACTTATGGGATATACTGTATATAATGTGAGGGGTGGAGTCACTTATGGGATATACTGTATATAATGTGAGGGGTGGAGTCACTTATGGGAGATACTGTATATATAATGTGAGGGGTGGAGTCACTTATGGGAGATACTGTATATATAATGTGAGGGGTGGACTCACTTATGGGATATACTGTATATATAATGTGAGGGGTGGAGTCACTTATGGGAGATACTGTATATATAATGTGAGGGGTGGAGTCACTTATGGGAGATACTGTATATATAATGTGAGGGGTGGACTCACTTATGGGATATACTGTATATATAATGTGAGGGGTGGACTCACTTATGGGATATACTGTATATATAATGTGAGGGGTGGAGTCACTTATGGTATATACTGTATATATAATGTGAGGGGTGGACTCACTTATGGGATATACTGTATATATAATGTGAGGGGTGGACTCACTTATGGGAGATACTGTATATATAATGTGAGGGGTGGAGTCACTTATGGGATATACTGTATATAATGTGAGGAGTGGAGTCACTTATGGGATATACTGTATATATAATGTGAGGGGTGGACTCACTTATGGGATATACTGTATATAATGTGAGGGGTGGAGTCACTTATGGGATATACTGTATATAATGTGAGGGGTGGAGTCACTTATGGGAGATACTATATATAATGTGAGGGGTGGAATCACTTATAGGAGATACTGTATATATAATGTGAGGGGTGGAGTCACTTATGGGAGATACTGTATATATAATGTGAGGGGTGGAGTCACTTATGGGAGATACTGTATATATAATGTGAGGGGTGGAGTCACTTATGGGAGATACTGTATATATAATGTGAGGGGTGGAGTCACTTATGGGAGATACTGTATATATAATGTGAGGGGTGGAGTCACTTATGGGAGATACTATATATAATGTGAGGGGTGGAATCACTTATAGGAGATACTGTATATATAATGTGAGGGGTGGAGTCACTTATGGGAGATACTGTATATATAATGTGAGGGGTGGAGTCACTTATGGGAGATACTGTATATATAATGTGAGGGGTGGAGTCACTTATGGTATATACTGTATATATAATGTGAGGGGTGGACTCACTTATGGGAGATACTGTATATATAATGTGAGGGGTGGAGTCACTTATGGGAGATACTGTATATATAATGTGAGGGGGGGAGTCACTTATGGGAGATACTGTATATATAATGTGAGGGGTGGAGTCACTTATGGGAGCTACTGTATATAATGTGAGGGGTGGAGTCACTTATGGGATATACTGTATATAATGTGAGGGGTGGAGTCACTTATGGGATATACTGTATATAATGTGAGGGGTGGAGTCACTTATGGGATATACTGTATATAATGTGAGGGGTGGAGTCACTTATGGGATATACTGTATATAATGTGAGGGGTGGAGTCACTTATGGGATATACTGTATATATAATGTGAGGGGTGGAGTCACTTATGGGATATACTGTATATATAATGTGAGGGGTGGAGTCACTTATGGGATATACTGTATATATAATGTGAGGGGGTGGAGTCACTTATGGGATATACTGTATATATAATGTGAGGGGTGGAGTCACTTATGGGATATACTGTATATATAATGTGAGGGGGGTGGAGTCACTTATGGGATATACTGTATATATAATGTGAGGGGTGGAGTCACTTATGGGAGATACTGTATATATAATGTGAGGTGTGGACACTTATGGGAGATACTGTATATATAATGTGAGGGGTGGAGTCACTTATGGAATATACTGTATATATAATGTGAGGGGTGGAGTCACTTATGGGATATACTGTATATATAATGTGAGGGGTGGAGTCACTTATGGAATATACTGTATATATAATGTGAGGGGTGGAGTCACTTATGGGATATACTGTATATATAATGTGAGGGGTGGAGTCACTTATGGGATATACTGTATATATAATGTGAGGGGTGGAGTCACTTATGGGATATACTGTATATATAATGTGAGGGGGTGGACTCACTTATGGGATATACTGTATATATAATGTGAGGGGTGGAGTCACTTGTGGGAGATACTGTATATATAATGTGAGGGGTGGAGTCACTTATGGGATATACTGTATATATAATGTGAGGGGTGGAGTCACTTATGGGATATACTGTATATAATGTGAGGGGTGGAGTCACTTATGGGATATACTGTATATATAATGTGAGGGGTGGACTCCCTTATGGGATATACTATATATAATGTGAGGGGTGGAGTCACTTATGGGAGATACTGTATATATAATGTGAGGGGTGGAGTCACTTATGGGAGATACTGTATATAATGTGAGGGGTGGACTCACTTATGGGAGATACTGTATATATAATGTGAGGGGTGGACTCACTTATGGGATATACTGTATATATAATGTGAGGGGTGGAGTCACTTATGGGAGATACTGTATATAATGTGAGGGGTGGAGTCACTTATGGGAGATACTGTATATATAATGTGAGGGGTGGAGTCACTTATGGGAGATACTGTATATATAATGTGAGGGGTGGAGTCACTTATGGGAGATACTGTATATATAATGTGAGGGGTGGAGTCACTTATGGGAGATACTGTATATATAATGTGAGGGGTGGAGTCACTTATGGGAGATACTGTATATATAATGTGAGGGGTGGAGTCACTTATGGGAGATACTATATATAATGTGAAGGGTGGAATCACTTATAGGATATACTGTATATATAATGTGAGGGGTGGAGTCACTTATGGGATATACTGTATATAATGTGAGGGATGGAGTCACTTATGGGATATACTGTATATATAATGTGAGGGGTGGACATACTTATGGGATATACTGTATATATGATGTGAGGGGTGGAGTCACTTATGGGAGATACTGTATATATAATGTGAGGGGTGGAGTCACTTATGGGAGATACTGTATATATAATGTGAGGGGTGGAATCACTTATAGGATATACTGTATATAATGTGAGGGGTGGACTCACTTATGGGATATACTGTATATATAATGTGAGGGGGGGACTCACTTATGGGATATACTGTATATATAATGTGAGGGGTGGAGTCACTTATGGGATATACTGTATATATAATGTGAGGGGTGGACTCACTTATGGGATATACTGTATTTATAATGTGAGGGGTGGAGTCACTTATGGGAGATACTGTATATAATGTGAGGGGTGGAGTCACTTGTGGGATATACTGTATATATAATGTGAGGGGTGGACTCACTTGTGGGAGATACTGTATATATAATGTGAGGGGTGGGCTCACTTATGGGAGATACTGTATATATAATGTGAGGGGTGGAGTCACTTATGGGATATACTGTATATATAATGTGAGGGGTGGAGTCACTTATGGGATATACTGTATATAATGTGAGGGGTGGAGTCACTTATGGGATATACTGTATATATAATGTGAGGGGTGGAGTCACTTATGGGATATACTGTATATATAATGTGAGGAGTGGGGTCACTTATGGGATATACTGTATATATAATGTGAGGGGTGGAGTCACTTATGGGATATACTGTATATATAATGTGAGGGGTGGACTCACTTATGGGAGATACTGTATATATAATGTGAGGGGTGGACTCACTTATGGGATATACTGTATATATAATGTGAGGGGTGGAGTCACTTATGGGATATACTGTATATATAATGTGAGGGGTGGAGTCACTTATGGGATATACTGTATATAATGTGAGGGGTGGACTCACTTATGGGATATACTGTATATATAATGTGAGGGGTGGAGTCACTTATGGGATATACTGTATATAATGTGAGGGGTGGAGTCACTTATGGGATATACTGTATATATAATGTGAGGGGTGGACTCCCTTATGGGATATACTATATATAATGTGAGGGGTGGAGTCACTTATGGGATATACTGTGTATAATATGAGGGGTGGAGTCACTTATGGTATATACTGTATATATAATGTGAGGGGTGGAGTCACTTATGGGATATACTGTATATAATGTGAGGGGTGGACTCACTTATGGGATATACTGTATATATAATGTGAGGGGTGGAGTCACTTATGGGATATACTGTATATATAATGTGAGGGGTGGAGTCACTTATGGGAGATACTGTATATATAATGTGAGGGGTGGACTCACTTATGGGATATACTGTATATATAATGTGAGGGGTGGAGTCACTTATGGGATATACTGTATATATAATGTGAGGGGTGGACTCACTTATGGGATATACTGTATATATAATGTGAGGGGTGGAGTCACTTATGGGATATACTGTATATATAATGTGAGGGGTGGAGTCACTTATGGGATATACTGTATATAATGTGAGGGGTGGAGTCACTTATGGGAGATACTGTATATAATGTGAGGGGTGGACTCACTTATGGGAGATACTGTATATATAATGTGAGGGGTGGACTCACTTATGGGATATACTGTATATATAATGTGAGGGGTGGAGTCACTTATGGGATATACTGTATATAATGTGAGGGGTGGAGTCACTTATGGGATATACTGTATATATAATGTGAGGGGTGGACTCACTTATGGGATATACTGTATATATAATGTGAGGGGTGGACTCACTTATGGGATATACTGTATATATAATGTGAGGGGTGGAGTCACTTATGGGATATACTGTATATAATGTGAGGGGTGGAGTCACTTATGGGATATACTGTATATATAATGTGAGGGGTGGACTCCCTTATGGGATATACTATATATAATGTGAGGGGTGGAGTCACTTATGGGAGATACTGTATAAATAATGTGAGGGGTGGAGTCACTTATGGGAGATACTGTATATAATGTAAGGGGTGGAGTCACTTATGGGAGATACTGTATATATAATGTGAGGGGTGGACTCACTTATGGGATATACTGTATATATAATGTGAGGGGTGGAGTCACTTATGGGGGATACTGTATATATAATGTGAGGGGTGGAGTCACTTATGGGATATACTGTATATATAATGTGAGGGGTGGACTCACTTATGGGAGATACTGTATATATAATGTGAGGGGTGGACTCACTTATGGGAGATACTGTATATATAATGTGAGGGGTGGAGTCACTTATGGGATATACTGTATATATAATGTGAGGGGTGGAGTCACTTATGGGATATACTGTATATATAATGTGAGGGGTGGACTCACTTATGGGATATACTGTATATATAATGTGAGGAGTGGGGTCACTTATGGGATATACTGTATATATAATGTGAGGGGTGGACTCACTTATGGGAGATACTGTATATATAATGTGAGGGGTGGACTCACTTATGGGATATACTGTATATATAATGTGAGGGGTGGAGTCACTTATGGGATATACTGTATATAATGTGAGGGGTGGAGTCACTTATGGGATATACTGTATATATAATGTGAGGGGTGGACTCACTTATGGGATATACTGTATATATAATGTGAGGGGTGGACTCACTTATGGGATATACTGTATATATAATGTGAGGGGTGGAGTCACTTATGGGATATACTGTATATAATGTGAGGGGTGGAGTCACTTATGGGATATACTGTATATATAATGTGAGGGGTGGACTCCCTTATGGCATATACTATATATAATGTGAGGGGTGGAGTCACTTATGGGAGATACTGTATATATAATGTGAGGGGTGGAGTCACTTATGGGAGATACTGTATATAATGTGAGGGGTGGAGTCACTTATGGGAGATACTGTATATATAATGTGAGGGGTGGACTCACTTATGGGATATACTGTATATATAATGTGAGGGGTGGAGTCACTTATGGGGGATACTGTATATATAATGTGAGGGGTGGACTCACTTATGGGAGATACTGTATATATAATGTGAGGGGTGGAGTCACTTATGGGATATACTGTATATATAATGTGAGGGGTGGAGTCACTTATGGGATATACTGTATATAATGTGAGGGGTGGAGTCACTTATGGGATATACTGTATATAATGTGAGGGGTGGAGTCACTTATGGGATATACTGTATATATAATGTGAGGGGTGGAGTCACTTACGGGATATGCTGTATATATAATGTGAGGAGTGGGGTCACTTATGGGATATACTGTATATATAATGTGAGGGGTGGAGTCACTTATGGGATATAGTGTATATATAATGTGAGGGGTGGACTCACTTATGGGAGATACTGTATATATAATGTGAGGGGTGGAGTCACTTATGGGATATACTGTATATATAATGTGCGGGGTTGAATCACTTATGGGATATACTGTATATATAATGTGAGGGGGGGACTCACTTATGGGATATACTGTATATATAATGTGAGGGGTGGACTCACTTATGGGATATACTGTATATATAATGTGAGGGGTGGACTCACTTATGGGATATACTGTATATATAATGTGAGGGGTGGACTCACTTATGGGATATACTGTATATATAATGTGAGGGGTGGACTCACTTATGGGATATACTGTATATATAATGTGAGGGGTGGAGTCACTTATGGGATATACTGTATATATAATGTGAGGGGTGGAGTCACTTATGGGATATACTGTATATATGATGTGAGGGGTGGAGTCACTTATGGGATATACTGTATATATAATGTGAGGGGTGGAGTCACTTATGGGATATACTGTATATATAATGTGAGGGGTGGAGTCACTTATGGGATATACTGTATATATAATGTGAGGGGTGGAGTCACTTATGGGATATACTGTATATATAATGTGAGGGGTGCAGTCACTTATGGGATATAGTGTATATATAATGTGAGGGGTGGAGTCACTTATGGGATATAGTGTATATATAATGTGAGGGGTGGAGTCACTTATGGGAGATACTGTATATATAATGTGAGGGGTGGAGTCACTTATGGGATATACTGTATATATAATGTGAGGGGTGGACTCACTTATGGGATATACTGTATATATAATGTGAGGGGTGGAGTCACTTATGGGATATACTGTATATATAATGTGAGGGGTGGACTCACTTATGGGATATACTGTATATATAATGTGAGGGGTGGAGTCACTTATGGGATATACTGTATATATAATGTGAGGGGTTGACTCACTTATGGGATATACTGTCTATAATGTGAGGGGTGGACTCACTTATGGGATATACTGTATATATAATGTGAGGGGTGGAGTCACTTATGGGATATACTGTATATATAATGTGAGGGGTGGAGTCACTTTTGGGATATACTGTATATATAATGTGAGGGGTGGAGTCACTTATGGGATATACTGTATATATAATGTGAGGGGTGGACTCACTTATGGGATATACTGTATATATAATGTGAGGGGTGGACTCACTTATGGGATATACTGTATATATAATGTGAGGGGTGGAGTCACTTATGGGAGATACTGTATATAATGTGAGGGGTGGAGTCACTTATGGGATATACTGTATATATAATGTGAGGGGTGGAGTCACTTATGGGATATACTGTATATATAATGTGAGGGGGGGAGTCACTTATGGGAGATACTGTATATAATGTGAGGGGTGGACTCACTTATGGGATATACTGTATATATAACTTGAGGGGTGGAGTCACTTATGGGATATACTGTATATATAATGTGAGGGGTGGAGTCACTTATGGGATATACTGTATATATAATGTGAGGGGTGGAGTCACTTATGGGAGATACTGTATATATAATGTGAGGGGTGGAGTCACTTATGGGAGATACTATATATATATAATGTGAGGGGTGGAGTCACTTATGGGATATACTGTATATATAATGTGAGGGTGGAGTCACTTATGGGAGATACTGTATATAATGTGAGGAATGGACTCACTTATGGGATATACTGTATATAATGTGAGGGGTGGACTCACTTATGGGATATACTGTATATATAATGTGAGGGGTGGAGTCACTTATGGGAGATACTGTATATATAATGTGAGGGGTGGAGTCACTTATGGGATATACTGTATATATAATGTGAGGGGTGGAGTCACTTATGGGAGATACTGTATATATAATGTGAGGGGTGGAGTCACTTATGGGAGACACTATATATAATGTGAGGGGTGGAGTCACTAATGGGATATACTGTATATAAAGTGAGGGGTGGAGTCACTTATGGGATATACTGTATATAATGTGAGGGGTGGACTCACTTATGGGAGATACTGTATATAATGTGAGGGGTGGAGTCACTTATGGGAGACACTGTATATATAATGTGAGGGGTGGAGTCACTTATGGGATATACTGTATATAATGTGAGGGGTGGAGTCACTTATGGGATATACTGTATATATAATGTGAGGGGTGGAGTCACTTATGGGAGATACTGTATATATAATGTGAGGGGTGGAGTCACTTATGGGAGATACTATATATATATATAATGTGAGGGATGGAGTCACTTATGGGATATACTGTATATATAATGTGAGGGTGGAGTCACTTATGGGAGATACTGTATATAATGTGAGGAATGGACTCACTTATGGGATATACTGTATATAATGTGAGGGGTGGACTCACTTATGGGATATACTGTATATATATAATGTGAGGGGTGGAGTCACTTATGGGAGATACTGTATATATAATGTGAGGGGTGGAGTCACTTATGGGATATACTGTATATATAATGTGAGGGGTGGAGTCACTTATGGGAGACACTATATATAATGTGAGGGGTTGAGTCACTAATGGGATATACTGTATATAATGTGAGGGGTGGAGTCACTTATGGGATATACTGTATATAATGTGAGGGGTGGACTCACTTATGGGAGATACTGTATATAATGTGAGGGGTGGAGTCACTTATGGGAGACACTGTATATATAATGTGAGGGGTGGAGTCACTAATGGGATATACTGTATATAATGTGAGGGGTGGAGTCACTTATGGGATATACTGTATATAATGTGAGGGGTGGAGTCACTTATGGGATATACTGTATATAATGTGAGGGGTGGAGTCACTTATGGGATATACTGTATATATAATGTGAGGGGTGGACTCACTTATGGGATATACTGTATATATAATGTGAGGGGTGGAGTCACTTATGGGAGATACTGTATATATAATGTGAGGGGTGGACTCACTTATGGGATATACTGTATATATAATGTGAGGGGTGGACTCACTTATGGGATATACTGTATATATAATGTGAGGGGTGGAGTCACTTATGGGAGATACTGTATATAATGTGAGGAATGGACTCACTTATGGGATATACTGTATATAATGTGAGGGGTGGACTCACTTATGGGATATACTGTATATATAATGTGAGGGGTGGAGTCACTTATGGGAGATACTGTATATATAATGTGAGGGGTGGAGTCACTTATGGAATATACTGTATATATAATGTGAGGGGTGGAGTCACTTATGGGAGATACTATATATATAATGTGAGGGGTGGAGTCACTTATGGGAGACACTATATATAATGTTAGGGGTGGAGTCACTAATGGGATATACTGTATATAATGTGAGGGGTGGAGTCACTTATGGGAGACACTGTATATATAATGTGAGGGGTGGAGTCACTTATGGGATATACTGTATATAATGTGAGGGGTGGAGTCACTTATGGGATATACTGTATATAATGTGAGGGGTGGAGTCACTTATGGGATATACTGTATATAATGTGAGGGGTGGAGTCACTTATGGGAGATACTGTATATATAATGTGAGGGGTGGACTCACTTATGGGATATACTGTATATATAATGTGAGGGGTGGACTCACTTATGGGATATACTGTATATATAATGTGAGGGGTGGAGTCACTTATGGAATATACTGTATATAATGTGAGGGGTGGATTCATTTATGGGAGATACTGTATATATATAATGTGAGGGGTGGAGTCACTTATGGGAGATACTGTATATATAATGTGAGGGGTGGAGTCACTTATGGGATATACTGTATATAATGTGAGGGGTGGAGTCACTTATGGGATATACTGTATATATAATGTGAGGGGTGGACTCACTTATGGGAGATACTGTATATAATGTGAGGGGTGGACTCACTTATGGGAGATACTGTATATATAATGTGAGGGGTGGATTCATTTATGGGAGATACTGTATATATAATGTGAGGGGTGGAGTCACTTATGGGATATACTGTATATAATGTGAGGGGTGGACTCACTTATGGGAGATACTGTATATATAATGTGAGGGGTGGATTCATTTATGGGAGATACTGTATATATAATGTGAGGGGTGGAGTCACTTATGGGAGATACTGTATATATAATGTGAGGGGTGGAGTCACTTATGGAATATACTGTATATATAATGTGAGGGGTGGAGTCACTTATGGGAGATACTATATATATAATGTGAGGGGTGGAGTCACTTATGGGAGACACTATATATAATGTTAGGGGTGGAGTCACTAATGGGATATACTGTATATAATGTGAGGGGTGGAGTCACTTATGGGAGACACTGTATATATAATGTGAGGGGTGGAGTCACTTATGGGATATACTGTATATAATGTGAGGGGTGGAGTCACTTATGGGATATACTGTATATAATGTGAGGGGTGGAGTCACTTATGGGATATACTGTATATAATGTGAGGGGTGGAGTCACTTATGGGAGATACTGTATATATAATGTGAGGGGTGGACTCACTTATGGGATATACTGTATATATAATGTGAGGGGTGGACTCACTTATGGGATATACTGTATATATAATGTGAGGGGTGGAGTCACTTATGGAATATACTGTATATAATGTGAGGGGTGGATTCATTTATGGGAGATACTGTATATATATAATGTGAGGGGTGGAGTCACTTATGGGAGATACTGTATATATAATGTGAGGGGTGGAGTCACTTATGGGATATACTGTATATAATGTGAGGGGTGGAGTCACTTATGGGATATACTGTATATATAATGTGAGGGGTGGACTCACTTATGGGAGATACTGTATATAATGTGAGGGGTGGACTCACTTATGGGAGATACTGTATATATAATGTGAGGGGTGGATTCATTTATGGGAGATACTGTATATATAATGTGAGGGGTGGAGTCACTTATGGGAGATACTGTATATAATGTGAGGGGTGGACTCACTTATGGGAGATACTGTATATATAATGTGAGGGGTGGATTCATTTATGGGAGATACTGTATATATAATGTGAGGGGTGGAGTCACTTATGGGAGATACTGTATATATAATGTGAGGGGTGGAGTCACTTATGGGATATACTGTATATAATGTGAGGGGTGGAGTCACTTATGGGAGATACTGTATATATAATGTGAGGGGTGGACTCACTTATGGGAGATACTGTATATAATGTTAGGAGTGGACTCACTTATGGGATATACTGTATATATAATGTGAGGGGTGGAGTCACTTATGGGAGATACTGTATATATAATGTGAGGGGTGGAGTCACTTATGGGATATACTGTATATATAATGTGAGGGGTGGACTCACTTATGGGATATACTGTATATATAATGTGAGGGGTGGAGTCACTTATGGGATATACTGTATATATAATGTGAGGGGTGGAGTCACTTATGGGAGATACTGTATATATAATGTGAGGGGTGGACTCACTTATGGGAGATACTGTATATATAATGTGAGGGGTGGAGTCACTTATGGGATATACTGTATATATAATGTGAGGGGTGGAGTCACTTATGGGATATACTGTATATATAATGTGAGGGGTGCAGTCACTTATGGGAGATACTGTGTATATAATGTGAGGGCTGGACTCACTTATGGGATATACTGTATATAATGTGAGGGGTGGAGTCACTAATTGGATATACTGTATATAATGTGAGGGGTGGAGTCACTTATGGGAGATACTGTGTATATATAATGTGAGGGGTGGACTCACTTATGGGATATACTGTATATAATGTGAGGTGTGGACTCACTTATGGGATATACTGTATATATAATGTGAGGGGTGGAGTCACTTATGGGATATACTGTATATATAATGTGAGGGGTGGACTCACTTATGGGAGATACTTTATATATAATGTGAGGGGTGGAGTCACTTATGGGATATACTGTATATATAATGTGAGGGGTGGAGTCACTTATGGGATATACTGTATATAATGTGAGGGGTGGAGTCACTTATGGGATATACTGTATATAATGTGAGGGGTGGAGTCACTTATGGGAAATACTATATATATAATGTGAGGGGTGGAGTCACTTTTGTGAGATACTGTATATATAATGTGAGGGGTGGAGTCACTTATGGGATATACTGTCTATAATGTGAGGGGTGGAGTCACTTATGGGATATACTGTATATATAATGTGAGGGGTGGAGTCACTTATGGGATATACTGTATATATAATGTGAGGGGTGGAGTCACTTATGGGAGATACTGTATATATAATGTGAGGGGTGGACTCACTTATGGGATATACTGTATATATAATGTGAGGGGTGGAGTCACTTATGGGATATACTGTATATATAATGCGAGGGGTGGACTCAGTTATGGGAGATACTGTATATATAATATGAGGGGTGGAGTCACTTATGGGAGATACTGTATATATAATGTGAGGGGTGGAGTCACTTATGGGATATACTGTATATATAATGTGAGGGGTGCAGTCACTTATGGGAGATACTGTGTATATAATATGAGGGCTGGACTCACTTATGGGATATACTGTATATAATGTGAGGGGTGGAGTCACTAATTGGATATACTGTATATAATGTGAGGGGTGGAGTCACTTATGGGAGATACTGTGTATATATAATGTGAGGGGTGGACTCACTTATGGGATATACTGTATATAATGTGAGGTGTGGACTCACTTATGGGATATACTGTATATATAATGTGAGGGGTGGAGTCACTTATGGGATATACTGTATATATAATGTGAGGGGTGGACTCACTTATGGGAGATACTGTATATATAATGTGAGGGGTGGAGTCACTTATGGGATATACTGTATATATAATGTGAGGGGTGGAGTCACTTATGGGATATACTGTATATAATGTGAGGGGTGGAGTCACTTATGGGATATACTGTATATAATGTGAGGGGTGGAGTCACTTATGGGAAATACTATATATATAATGTGAGGGGTGGAGTCACTTTTGTGAGATACTGTGTGTGTTTATATCTTTATTGGGACATTGAAGAAAATATAGGTGTGTTTACACCATTCTGCCTTGTGCTGAGCTATGTCAAAGACAGAGGAGCAGACAGGAAATGAATAGCATGCGCTGCAGCCTTACTGTGCAATAGTCTGCTGTGAAATAAGATGTTCTGGAGCAGCTCTGTGCAGGGAACTTGCAGGAGGGCTGTGGGAGGGGAATAGGCAGAGTGGGCGGACTGTGATACAGAGCTCAGTGAAAGCAATGCATTCTGGGAAATGTTGTATTGAGCAAATGCTTATCCAGGAAGTTACCTGGAAATACAGGACTAAGATCCCCCCCCCAAAAAAAAGACAGGCAGGTAAGCATTGCTATATCCTTCCGCAGCATTTTTATGTTGTTTTCTGTTACCTGACTTCGGAATACCCCCTTAATTGTCCATGTTTTGATGTTGGCTGAATGCACTTTTCTGTCTGGTTATGGAGGCCAAACCTGTGTTCACAAATGTCATCAGTCTTGTCCACTTTGGCATAGAAAAACTGTATGGACAAAACTGATATCTGGGGGTGGATCGGGCATCTGTAGTCAGGAGGCCACAACGCACATTAGACTGTTGAGCGATTATTACAAAATTGTTGTTGTTGTTGTTTTGTTAATATTGATTAAAAAAAAATACGCTATATAGCAACAACAGCGTGATGTATATCTGTATTTTTATTAGAAACACTATTTATAAAACATATTCCCTCCTGCTACAGATGTAACTTCAGGACCTTATTGTCATGCAATGTCCCAGCAGCAGGTTTCCAGTACTGTCATTTTTTACTTGAAATTTTGAATTATTAATTCCATAGGATTGTTGATTAAGTGCATTGGATATAAATATGTGCCTGGAAAATATATATATATATATATATATATATATATATACCTACAGTGTGTGTATATGTATGTATGTGTGTGTGTATATATATATATATATATATATATATATATATATATATATATATATATATATATTGTGACGATCCGTCTTGGGGAACAGCTCTGGGATTGTCCTGGACCACGCCACAGGATGCGTTTCTTCTCAATAAACCAGCAAAAAAATGCTTATAATGCAAATCTGGCACCTTGCCAGTTTTATTAGACAGGTTGCAGGGAAAAACAGGAACAAAACAAAATCCTAGACCGTCTGGTCACTGACTAAACAGATCAGCTTGTCCTGACTAACAACCGCTGAGCTTCCCTCAGCTGGTTAAACATATGTCCCCTGCAACCTTCTACTCACAATTCATGTCACTCTCTTTGAGCCACTCATAGCTCGGGCTGTGTACTCCTCAGCAGGCTCTGTCTCTCCCCTACAGCCCACATGCTGTCTCCTAGGAAGAGCCCACATTAGACTCAGTCTCCATCTCATATACACCTCCCTTCCCTCCTGCCTCATTACTTAAGAAGCAGGTGAGAGCTTCTGCAGGGTGAGCCAAGGAAATACACCCTTTCCTTGCCACACTGCCACTATATATATATATATATATATATAATGTATTCTCCTTAGGGAGGAGCACCGCTTCCAGTGTATGAAGATTAAAAAAAAGGCCATTAGCACTCCAGGGGCTATCAGGGTAAAGGAATATGCAGAGCAGCCCATCACATCACCTTCACAAGTAGCATTCCCTAAAATCAGCTTTAGCTCCAGTTGCGGAATCTCCGATGCTGATTGGGATTTTATGCCAGAATTCTCCCCAGAAGGGAAGAGGACCCATGTGCAGACAGCTATTTCAGGGTGCTCGCCCCTCGTCAGTACAGAGCAGAGTGTTCTGGCTTGGCTGGTGAGAGGCCTGTAGACTAGTAAAAGGGGATAAATATTCTCCTTGGGGAGGAGCACAGATTCCCGCCGTGGAGTGCTAATGGCCTTTTTTGAATCTCCTTACAAAATGTCTGGAGATATTTCAATATAACATGGTACACATGTGACTTATATTTCATCTAATAATATAGTTGTCTGAAGTCCTATGCAAGTTTATGGGTCTTTCAGGTACATTTCTTGATCATGTTACTTTTGGGCTGCAGAGATTGCCTGGGACTCCTGCCTGGGAACATCCTGCTAGTGCACGAGGTGACTTCTCTTCAGTCCTCCGATCACCTGGTGCAGGAGGTGACTTCTCTTCAGTCCTCCGATCATCTGGTGCACGAGGTGACTTCTCTTCAGTCCTCCGATCACCTGGTGCAGGAGGTGACTTCTCTCCAGTCCTCCGATCATCTAGTGCAGGAGATGACTTCTCTTCAGTCCTCCGATCACCTGGTGCAGGAGGTGACTTCACTTCAGTCCTCCGATCATCTAGTGCAGGAGGTGACTTCTCTTCAGTCCTCCGATCACCTGGTGCAGGAGGTGACTTCTCTTCAGTCCTCCGATCACCTGGTGCAGGAGGTGACTTCTCTTCAGTCCTCCGATCACCTGGTGCAGGAGGTGACTTCTCTTCAGTCCTCCGATCACCTGGTGCAGGAGGTGACTTCTCTTCAGTCCTCCGATCATCTAGTGCAGGAGGTGACTTCTCTTCAGTCCTCCGATCATCTGGTGCAGGAGGTGACTTCTCTTCAGTCCTCCGATCATCTGGTGCAGGAGGTGACTTCTCTTCAGTTCTCCGATCACCTGGTACAGGAGGTGACTTCTCTTCAGTCCTCCGATCATCTAGTGCAGGAGGTGACTTCTCTTCAGTCCTCCGATCACCTGGTGCAGGAGGTGACTTCTCTCCAGTCCTCCGATCAACTAGTGCAGGAGATGACTTCTCTCCAGTCCTCCGATCAACTAGTGCAGGAGGTGACTTCTCTTCAGTCCTCCGATCATCTAGTGCAGGAGGTGACTTCTCTTCAGTCCTCCGATCATCTAGTGCAGGAGGTGACTTCTCTTCAGTCCTCCGATCATCTAGTGCAGGAGGTGACTTCTCTTCAGTCCTCCGATCATCTAGTGCAGGAGGTGACTTCTCTTCAGTCCTCCGATCACCTGGTGCAGGAAGTGACTTCTCTTCAGTCCTCCGATCATCTAGTGCAGGAGGTGACTTCTCTTCAGTCCTCCGATCATCTGGTGCAGGAGGTGACTTCTCTTCAGTCTTCTGATCATCTAGTGCAGGAGGTGACTTCTCTTCAGTCCTCCGATCATCTGGTGCAGGAGGTGACTTCTCTTCAGTCCTCTGATCATCTAGTGCAGGAGGTGACTTCTCTTCAGTCCTCCGATCATCTGGTGCAGGAGGTGACTTCTCTTCAGTCCTCCGATCATCTGGTGCAGGAGGTGACTTCTCATCAGTCCTCCGATCATCTGGTGCAGGAGGTGACTTCTCTTCAGTCCTCCGATCATCTAGTGCAGGAGGTGACTTCTCTTCAGTCCTCCGATCATCTAGTGCAGGAGGTGACTTCTCTTCAGTCCTCCGATCACCTGGTGCAGGAGGTGACTTCTCTTCAGTCCTCCGATCACCTGGTGCAGGAGGTGACTTCTCTTCAGTCCTCCGATCACCTGGTGCAGGAGGTGACTTCTCTTCAGTCCTCCGATCATCTGGTGCAGGAGGTGACTTCTCTTCAGTCCTCCGATCACCTGGTGCAGGAGGTGACTTCTCTTCAGTCCTCCGATCACCTGGTGCAGGAGGTGACTTCTCTTCAGTCCTCCGATCCTCTAGTGCAGGAGGTGACTTCTCTTCAGTTCTCCGATCACCTGGTGCAGGAGGTGACTTCACTTCAGTCCTCCGATCCTCTAGTGCAGGAGGTGACTTCTCTTCAGTCCTCCGAACACCTAGTGCAGGAGGTGACTTCTCTTCAGAGTTACCCACCTTCTCTATTTATAACTTCACACTGTGCGGCATTAAGCAAAAATAGAATCTTTCCAGATCACTAAATCCCTCCATATCCTTCCACCCAGATCAATGTGGAGGTAAAAAGCTTTCTGCTGATAAGATATTAATAGCCAGACATTATTTCCCATTAATTATGATTAGATTTCAGTGGAAAAGTCTCTTTGCAGCTGCAGAAACCTTGTATGAGCAGCAGCCAAATTTTCATATCTCTGGGGTTGGGATTTCCTGTACATTCGTCCCTTAAAGGGGTACTCCAGCATGCAACAACTTATCACCTTTTCACAGAATGGGGGATAAGTGTCTGACCTCTGGGACCCCATCCTGAATGAGGCCCCTAACTACCCAGCTGCATAGAGCGCAGGGTCGGTACACATGAAACTATAGAATTATCATTAAGATATGTTGTCACTATATAAAGGGAGAATGCACAGTGCTGGTTTAGTGCCAAATAAGTATTCTGGGCAAATATATATATTTTTTAAATGGGTGTTAGGGTGCTTTCATAATTAAAAGAAAGAAGAAAAAAATATATACTTACCATTCCTAATCTCCCCCCTACATCTGCTTCTGATGAATCCTGGTCCCAGCGGTTTGACTCTTCTTCTGATGTGTCGTTTTTGCAGGAAATGCCCAGTAGTGCGTTGGACAGGTATTTCCTGCAATGACACATCAGAGGAAGCAGTGGGGACCAGGATCTGTTGGAACAGCAGTTGTGGGGGAGACAGGGCAGGTGAGTATGCACTGTTTTATTTAAAAAAAAATGTTTTAAGCATTTTGTATACCCAAACAAAATGGGTAATCCAGCCCCTAACAAATGTATCTGGTCTGGTCGTCCACCCCCCCCTGCAATCTCCAGAACAGGACACTCTCCTCTGCATGGAGTGGTTGGTCAGCACTTAAGATACTCAAGTACTTCCATGTGGATATGATGTTGTATAAAGTAATAGAATACTATCACCATGTGAATAAATGTAATAAAACGGGGGGTGAACTTAATGTCCTGTAAGTGCGAGCAACTCGATAAGTTTTTACTTCTTGCTGGGTGAGAAAAGTGACTTGTAATATAAGGACTTGTAAGAAGCCGGAGCCGGGTGCAGATCGCCGAGCTATTAAATCATCTAGTGATACGTAACCTGAAGCCATGACTGCTGCTTGGTCCTCATCCAGGACGAGCTGCTGATACCAATTTGTACCACAAGACTTTGATCAGAAAACTGGCACCGTAGAGCGAACGTCCGGTTACACATTCAGTGCCACGTGGAGGCCTTGTTCAGTCCAGATAAGAAAGTGAATCAAGTGCTGATAATTCTGTGAGTGCAAGGGTTAACAGCAAGTCTGTGCCGATTCCGAAAGCTGACATCACCGACAGTTTGTCATAACTACATAGTCAAGCTGTAAAATAACCTTTAACATAGATTTTGTGTTAATTCTCGGTTTTAATCTCTAAAATCACCCGTAAATATTCATCAATCAGCCATAATATTAAAACCTATAGTTGCATAGGTCTCCATGTGCTGCCGAAACAGCTCTGACCCATCAAGGCATTGACTCCCCAAGATCTTTGAAGTCATTTATCTGGCACCACAAAGTGAGCAGCAGATCCTTAAAGTGTACCTGTCGTTAACAAAAACTTTTAATATAATGTAGATAATACCATTATATGTATATTTGTAATATTCATTGATTAAAAAATTTGTATATTTTTGGGTAAAAAAATGCTGTCCCTGCAGCTGTTGCCTGTGTGTCTCTGTAAGGAGTCCAAATGCAGGAAGTGAGGCCAGGACAAGCAGGTCTCTGTGCAGGCTCCTGGCTTGTCAATCATCCTGATGTGTGAGCCGGGAACGTGCACAGAGCCTCAGTGTACAGAGCCCTGCTTGTCCTCGGTGTACAGAGCCCCGCTTGTCCTCGGTGTACAGAGCCCCGCTTGTCCTCGGTGTACAGGGCCCCGCGTGTCCTCGGTGTACAGGGCCCCGCTTGTCCTCGGTGTACAGGGCCCCGCTTGTCCTCGGTGTACAGGGCCCCGCTTGTCCTCGGTGTACAGAGCCCCGCTTGTCCTCGGTGTACAGAGCCCCGCTTGTCCTCGGTGTACAGAGCCCCGCTTGTCCTCGGCGTACAGGGCCCCGCTTGTCCTCGGAGCACGGAGCCCCGCTTGTCCTCGGCGCACGGAGCCCCGCTTGTCCTCGGCGCACGGAGCCCCGCTTGTCCTCGGAGCACGGAGCCCCGCTTGTCCTCGGCGCACGGAGCCCCGCTTGTCCACCCACACATCCTGTATTTGGACTCCTCACAGAGACACACAGGCAATGGCTATTGGGAAAAAAATGTACACATTTTTAACCAATGTCTATTACAAATATACATAAGGTATTATCTACATTATATAAAAAGTTTTTGTTAACGACAAGTACAGTTCAAGGGTACCTGTCAAAAACAAAACAAAAATAAAACACAACAACAAAATAGCTGCTATTTCTCCCTTCATCTCAGTGACAGCACCCTAGGAGTAACACATCTACGTCCCTCCTGTTATGACAGGATCGAGGCTGTTCACATCTACGTCCCCATGACCGAAGTGGAGCTGTGCAGATCTACGTCCCTCCTGTTATGACAGGAGCGGGGCTGTTCACATCTACGTCCCCATGACCGAAGTGGAGCTGTGCAGATCTACGTCCCTCCTGTTATGACAGGAGCGGGGCTGTTCACATCTACGTCCCCATGACAGGAGCGGGGCTGTTCCCATCTACATCCCCATGACAGGAGCGGGGCTGTTCACATCTACGACCCCATGACAGGATCGGGGCTGTTCACATCTACGACCCCATGACAGGATCGGGGCTGTTCACATCTACATCCCCATGACAGGAGCGGGGCTGTTCACATCTGCATCCCCATGACAGGAGCGGGGCTGTTCACATCTGCATTCCCATGACAGGAGCGGAGCTGTTCACATCTGCATCCCCATGACAGGAGTGGAGCTGTTCACATCTGCATCCCCATGACAGAAGCGGGGCTGTTCACATCTACGTCCCCATGACAGGAGCGGGGCTGTTCACATCTGCATCCCCATGACAGGAGCGGCGCTGTTCACTTCTGCGTCCCCATGACAGGAGCGGGGCTGTTCACATCTATGTCCCCATGACCGGAGCGGGGCTGTTCACATCTACGACCCCATGACAGGAGCGTGGCTGTTCCCATCTACATCCCCATGACAGGATCGGGGCTGTTCACATCTACATCCCCATGACAGGAGCGGGGCTGTTCACATCTACGACCCCATGACAGGATCGGGGCTGTTCACATCTACGTCCCCATGACAGGAGCGGGGCTGTTCACATCTGCGTCCCCATGACAGGAGCGGGGCTGTTCACATCTGCATCCCCATGACAGGAGCGGGGCTGTTCACATCTGCGTCCCCATGACAGGAGCGGGGCTGTTCACATCTGCATCCCCATGACAGGAGCGGGGCTGTTCACATCTGCATCCCCATGACAGGAGCAGGGCTGTTCACATCTGCATCCCCATGACAGGAGCGGGGCTGTTCACATCTGCGTCCCCATGACAGGAGCGGGGCTGTTCACATCTGCATCCCCATGACAGGAGCGGGGCTGTTCACATCTATGTCCCCATGACAGGAGCGGGGCTGTTCACATCTACGACCCCATGACAGGAGCGGGGCTGTTCACATGTACGTCCCCATGACCGGAGCGGGGCTGTTCACATCTACGACCCCATGACAGGAGTGGGGCTGTTCACATCTACGACCCCATGACCGGAGCGGGGCTGTTCACATCTACGACCCCATGACAGGATCGGGGCTGTTCACATCTACGACCCCATGACCGGAGCGGGGCTGTTCACATCTACGACCCCATGACAGGAGTGGGGCTGTTCACATCTACGTCCCCATGACCGGAGCGGGGCTGTTCAGATCTAAGTCCCTCCTGTTATGACCGGAGCGGGGCTGTTCACATCTACGACCCCATGACCGGAGCTAGGCTGTTCACATCTACGTCCCCATGATTGGAACGGGGCTGTGTAGATCAATGTCCTCCTATTATGATAGGAGCGGGGCTGTTCACATCTACATCCCCATGACATGAGCAGGGCTGTGAGGAGCGGAGCTGTGTGCAGATCTATGTCCCTCCTGCTGAGGGAGGTGCGAGGAGGGAGCTGAGGGAGGAGCAGAGTTGCATCCTGCCCAGCTCTGCCTTCCCCCTCTCCCCTCGCTGTATCTTCGGCAATATCCAAACAGCTGAGGGGAGGAGCGAATGCAGAACTGCATAGGACTCAGTTCTGCAACTCACACCAGAAAGTTGCTTCTTCTGGGAAGTGCGGTCTGCCTCCGTCTGGCGAAGAGGATGATGTACTTCCGGGGTTCCTGATCCCCAGCCTCCTATCTGTGCTGTTTTTTTTTTTTTTCAAAACACCGAACATGCTCAGATGTTCACTGTCACCATTGCCGATGCATATTTGAGGGTACGGAACTCCCCCCCCCCCCCACACACACACACACATATGGCAGCACCCACCTGGTTGAGGGTGGCAGTGCAGGATGCACTTCTCTGGCTGCCTCCTGATTTTCTCCCTTCCTCCAATCTCCGTGCAGGTTGGATGGGCACACAGTGACAAAGGCCCAGGGCACACCCTCTCTTACCACTCTGGAAGTTAAAGGTTCCATAGGAAGAGACGGCAGCGCTGGCGGCTCAGGAGCTCCTGAATGAGTGCGAAAGGTGGCTCAGCGAAGTCAGCACTCAATATATTAGCCGCTGCCCAATGTGTGTATCTTCTGTCCATATGCATCCACCGCTTTGCAGCCTGGCAAACACCTAGGAGCCAAGAGGAAATTCTCAGTCGCCATGTCAACCTGGCGCCTGAGATTTGTCGAGCCCTGCATTAGAATTTCCTTTTGATCCTCTGTAAGCAGATCTTAGTGATCAGTCTTGAAGTAACTTGGACACCAATGTAACCAGATATTGGCTTAACAAGAGCAGATCCTTTAAATGATAAACATCTATATTTGTTAGCAGGTAATTTGAAATACATAGAACATGACAGAATAAATGTGCGTTGGGGCTCGCTCCCATCAGGACGACGGGCGACCCAATGGACCTCATTTAAAGTCAATGGCACCTGTTGGTGTATATTGTGAACCAGTTCAGCTCCATTTTGTGGCCCCCAAATGGAGCTGAACGCTCATGTGCACTTAGCCTTAGTTATTCTGCAGTCTTATTCGGCCTCCATGTTTTTTTTGTGCAGTTCTGGGAGATCTCTGGTTACTGAGAACAATAACCCTTTATTTGTTCCCGGACTCTTCTAGAGAGGTGAGGGACGTATAGTGAATGGTGTTATGAGGTTGTTGGAGCTCCATGTTCCCAAATACTTCATGCTGAAGGCGGGTTAGACCGTCCAAGACCGGGCTACACTGCATCCTCTCTGCAAATGGCACAGGTAGACAATGAGTGGCGTATAAATGTAACTTATATAGTAACTAATGATGAGTTAAAGTAACTACTTGTTGCTACTACTGTTACAAAACTACAACTCCCAGCATGCCCGGACAGCCTCCGGCTGTCCGGGCATGCGGCGAGTTGAAGTTTTGCAACAGCTGGCACCATGCTGGTAGGGAAATACTCATTTATATTCTAAAATAATCCTGAAACCTTGCAATTTTCAGTCTGGCCACTAGGCCTTAAACAGAACAGAGGCAGCTGAAAAGTGATCAGTAAAGATATATTCAAGTAGATAGAAAAGACGATAGATGTTGTTTACAGATAAGCCTCCCCCTCCCTGTGGAATGATCTCTAGACAGGTCACAGAGCACGCCCAGTAACCTTTTCCATTTGTCAACATGGCAGCTCCTGTGTATTGTTGCCTATGTCCGTGGGTCCTGCTGTAAATCATCTCTGTAAATTCTGTTAACCCTTTAAGGAAATTGGACGTAAATGTACGTCCTGGTGCCCTGGTACTTAAAGGGGTACTCCAATGGAAAACTTTTGTTTTGTTTTAAATGAACTGGTGCCAGAAAGTTAAACAGATTTGTAAATTACTTCTATTAAAAAAAATCTTTATCCTTCCAGAACTTATTAGCAGCTGTATGCTACAGAGGAAATTCTTTGCTTTTTGAATTTATTTTTTGTCTTGTCCACAGTGCTCTCTGCTGACACCTCAGTCTGTATCAGGAACTGTCCAGAGCAGGAGAAAATCCCCATAGCAAACCTATGCTGCCTCTGGACAGTTCCTGACACGGACAGAGGTGTCAGCAGAGAGCACTGTGGACAAGACAAAAAAGAAATTCAAAAAGCAAAGAATTTCCTCTGTAGCATACAGCTGCTAATAAGTACTGGAAGGATAAATATTTTTTAATAGAAGTAATTTACAAATCTGTAATGTCCTGGACACATTTATGTCCTGTACACAAAGTGAGACATTAACTCCTTCACTCCTTACATCATGTTACATTAGTTGTTAATTATAAAACGGTATGATAATCGCACGTACTTACCAGGCATCATACCCCGACAGGCATTGACAGTCGGCCCATCAGTGTTCACCGGCCACAGAGGTTTCAGACTTAAAAACAAAAAGAAAAGGAATAGACCCATTATGTCCAACAGTCTGAGATCAGAATACAGTAAACCTATCCACAGCTACCTGCCATGGATGCACCAAACTTTAGTAACTATTCAGACAAGTGTATGTGCTGCTTTAGGGTATACCCAGATGTAGCAGACCGTTTTAGGTGCAGTTTTTTACCATGGTATATGAATACAGTGACCCCCCCCCCCCCCCCCCCCCCCGACATACGATCATTTCAACATACGATCACTCTCAGAGGCCATCGCATGTTTAAGGCAGCTTCAACATACGATGCTTTTGTATGTCGGGGCCATCGCATAAACGGCTATCCGGCAGCGCAGACTGCTTCAGCTGCCACCGGATAGCCGTTTACAGTGCCCCGTGTGGTCCGCTGACGATCACTTACCTGTCCTCGGGGCTCCGGCGCGTCCTCTTCAGGATCCTCTGCATCGCCGGCGCTCTCCATCGACGTCATCACGTCGCTGCGCACGCCGTCCCGTCATCCAATAGGAGCGGCATGCCTAACGACGTGATGGCGGCGACGGAGAGCGAGGATGCCGGGGAAGCAGAGGCCTTGACGGAGCGTCGGGGACACCCCGGGGACACGGCGACAGCGATGGAGGGCGACATCCAGGGCAGCGGTGACGGTCCGGAGAGGCCGAGACAGGTGAGTACAACCTCCAATACCAGTGGTCTTCAACCTGCGGACCTCCAGATGTTGCAAACTACAACTCCCAGCATGCCCGGACAGCCGTTGGCTGTCCGGGCATGCTGGGTGTTGTAGTTTTGCAACATCTGGAGGTCCGCAGGTTGTAGACCATTGTCCTATACTTTACATTGCACGGATCCCTCAACATGCGATGGTTTCAACAAACGATGGTCCATTTGGAACAGATTACCATCGTATGTTGAGGGACCACTGTACATGCTGGGAGTTGTAGTTTTGCAACATCTGGAGGTCCGCAGGTTGTAGACCACTGTCCTATACTTTACATTGGACGGATCCCTCAACATACGATGGTTTCAACAAACGATGGTCCATTTGGAACGGATTACCATCATATGTTGAGGGACCACTGAGCTATAATTCCAAGATATATAATTCACTAGTACAATTTTTTACAAATTGTTCTAGCTTCAGCATGTTTTTGTGTGATTTACTCCAGACAGGAAGTTGTGTCGTCCCCTCATTGTCAGTGTGGTGTTGTCTCAGCAGCTCCACGACTCCTCATCTCTCCTGACAGGAAGTTGTATAGTCCTCCCATTGTCAGTGTGGTGTTGTTTCAGTAGCTCGCCGGCTTCTCCCACTCTCCTGATAGAAAGTTGTGTAGTCCTCTCATTATCAGTGTGTTGTTGTCTCAGCAGCTCCTCTGATTATCTCTCCCAAAAGGACACATAGGCCCTGATTTACTAAGAGTGTTGTGTAGGTTTCTTTGTGGGTTTTAATTAGGGATCGACCGATATCGTTTTTTTAGGGCCGATACCGATAATCTGTGGAGGGTGGAGGTTAGGGCTGATAGCCGATAACTTATACTGATATTCCTGTATAAGTTTTGCGCTATTTATCCACCGCAACACCGCTGCAAATCACCGCTGAGCAGGCGCTTTAAATCAATGAGCTGCAGCATCTTTTGCGGTGCCATAGACCGCCGCCACCCGCTTCTCTCCCCCTGCCTGTCCGGGGGTCCTCCTGAGTCCTAACACCGCCACCGCGACCACCCCCCCACCGCCGCACCGCTCCGCCCCGTCCCCATTGCCTCCCCATCCCCGGTTTTATAATTACCTGTTCCCGGGGTCCGCTCTACATCTGGCTCCGGTGGCGTCCTCTTAAGCTGTCACTGTGCGCACGGACGGTGACGTTGCGTCACGTCACTTGTCATTGCGCACAGCGTAACGCACAACGCAGCAGGAGACAGAAGTAGCGTGGACCCCGGGAACAGATAATTCTAAAACCGGGGATGGGGCCGGGGCGGTGCGGTGGGGGGGGGGGTGCGACGCGTGGGGGAGGGGGGGGCAGTCGCGGTGCGGTCGGTGTGGAGGGCGGGGCATTATCGAATTATCGGCAAGGTAATTGCCGATACCGATAATGCCCAAAATCGTCATTAACGGCCGATAAGATCGGCCAAACCGATAATAGGTCGATCCCTAGTTTTAATTCCCTACAATGTTTTTTCCATGCTATTTACTACGGATTTCCTCCATTTTCCACTTTCCTTACATTTTGCTTTCTTTTTTTTTTTTTTTAACACAATCTCTGATCTGTGGGGTTTCAGATCAAATCCACCACATTTTCAGTTGGATTTGGGAACACCCCTTTTTCTTTTTTTCTTCTTCCTTTTTTTTTTTTTTGTGGCCACGCCCACTTTTCCCAGCGGCCACGCACTTTTTTGGGGTTTTCTCAGAATCTGATTTCTCTCAGAATCTGGTGCACAACCCAACAAAACCTGTTGGGTTTACAATAGTAAATCAGGGCCGTTATCTTCTGCTGTCTCAGGAGGCGTGGCTGGAACTTGTCTCTGAGGTCTAACCCCACCCCCTGAGTGATGTCATGAATAATGGTGGCTAAAATCTAGGCGAATTAGCTGAATTGCTGTGATGAGACTCCACCCACTCTCTCTGCAAAGCCGGAGGATTCATGCAAAATGAATGCAGGAAATGATTGTAGGGAATGATTCTTATGAAATAGGTGTTAGTATGGCTAAGAATTCTAAGAAATCTTTATGGGGGAGATTTATCAAAACCTGTGCAGAGGAAGAGTGGTGCAGTTGCCCATAGCAACCAATCAGATTGCTTCTTTCATTTTCCACAGGCCTCTAAAGAGGCCTGTGGAAAATGAAAGAAGCAATCTGATTGGTTGCTATGGGCAACTGCACCACTCTTCCTCTGCACAGGTTTTGATAAATCTCCCCCTATATTATTCTCTAATAATAGCCTATACTGCATTATATAAGCAAAATGGTATCCTTTGGATAGGGGATAAGATGTCTAGGGGTGGAGTACTGCTTTAAAGGGGTACTCCACCCCTAGACATCTTATCCCCTATCCAAAGGATACCATTTTGCTTAACTCTATATTTATATTAACTCCTCTAAGGGGATAGAAGAGAGAGAGAAAAAAACATTATTATTATTTTTTTTTTAAATCGACTGGCTCCAGAAAGTGAAACAGATTTGTAAATTACTTCTATTTAAAATCTTAATCCTTTCAGTACTTATGAGCTTCTGAAGTTAAGGTTGTTCTTTCCTGTCTAAGTGCTCTCTGATGACCCGTGTCTCGGGAAACGCCCAGTTTAGAAGCAAATCCCCATAGCAAACCTCTTCTAAACTGGGCGGTTCCCGAGACACGTGTCATCAGAGAGCACTTAGATAGAAAAGACCAACCTTAACTTCAGAAGCTCATAAGTACTGAAAGGATTAAGATTTTTTTAATAGAAGTAATTTACAAATCTGTTTAACTTTCTGGAGCCAGTTGATATAGATATAAGTTTTTTTCCTGGAATACCCCTTTAATCCTTCCAGTACTTCTCAGCTGCTGTTATGATCCACAGGAAGTTCTTTTCTTTTTGAATTTACTTTCTGCCTGACCATAGTGCTCTCTACTGACACCTCTGTCCATTTTAGGAACTGTCCAGAGCTGGATAGGTTTACTATGGGGATTTGCTCCTACTCCTAGGACAGTTCCTGACATGGACAGCAGAGAGCACTGTGATCAGGCAGAAAGGAAATTAAAAAAGAAAAGAACTTCCTGTGGGTCATACAGCGGCTCATAAGTACTTGAAGGATTAAGATATTTTAATAGAAGTAATTTACAAATCTGTTTAACTTTCTGGCAGCAGTTGATTAAAAAAAGTATATATATATATGTTTTCCAGTGGAGTACCCCTTTAAAGTTGTCTTTAAAGAGCGCTCCTCTGGGGGAGGGGGGGGGGTGGCTTCCTCTATACACGTCTGCTTGTTTATATATATATATATATATATATATATATATATATATATATATATAATATATATATATATATATATATATATATATATATATATATATATACTGTAAATATAGAGCTGACTAATGTCATATGTAAACTGCGCTGTGATAAGTGAGGGTGGTCGTGGCGCGCGCTCATTTGCTGGTTAATCTGTTAGTTACCGACTGTGTACTTTTCCATTAAGTGCATTTTATTTTCCTCCATCAGGCGGTAAAGTACTTAACGCCGCGCCTCCGTAATGGAAATAGCGTAGTCCTGTCAGTCAGTGTATACATATC